>NC_000081.6:89514950-89667450 GCF_000001635.26 Mus musculus | reverse complement strand
TGGGAAGCTGTAGCTACATTTCTCACTCTTCTCATTAAACAAGATCAGTAATTGTTGCTTATCCCATGGGTTTAAAAAAAAAAAAGATGGGGGAATATCTTTAAGGGCATTGTTTTCCCCTTATCTTAGTAAAAATGTGAACAGAGGAAATGAGTCACATCCATACCTCTGACTTTACAAACAAAAAGTGAGGGTAGGGTACACCACCGAAGGACAAGTGGCTGCGGTCGTGCTGGCAACATAGAATGTGGCAAAAAGGCCACAGAAACTAAAATATGAGAACCTCCAAAAGCACCATAGAATGACAAGCCTGGAGAATGCAGGGTTCTCTAGAGAAAGAGAGCTGATAAAATGAAAACACAGACACATGCACACACATAAACACACACACACAGAGGAATAATTAGAGTATCTTACAGACTGTGGTCCAGCTAGTCCAACAATAGCTGTCTCCTAAAGGAAAGCCTAATAATCCAATAGCGTTTGGTCTGCATGGCTGACTGTCTCAGCTGGTCTTCAGTATGCATCAGAGTCCTGAAGAAGTAAGGCTCTAATAACTCCAACAAAGAAATGAACTTGCCATCAAGAGTGAGGGCAAGCAGGCAAAGATCAAAAGCTTCTCCCTTCCTCCTTCTGCTTTATGTCAGCTGCCACCAGAAGCTGTGCCCAGATTTAGGGTGGGTTTTCTGATTTCAAATGATCTGAATTTAAAGGAGGCCTTCCCATGCCTGATGATCTAAGAAAAATCCCTCATAGCCCTGCCCATCGGCTTGGATTTTAGTTCAACTCTAGTCAAGTTGACAACTGACAACAGCCATCAACAGCTTGGGGACAAAACTGGGCTGGACCTGGTACAGCCTCCCAGATCCAAGCATTCTCAGGAATAAACTGAGACACTGGGGAATAAAACAGTCAGAAACCCAGACAAGGAGAGAGAACGCATAACCAGATAGACACAAGGATGACTACACCTTACAAAGAGCCTTCAGGCCCTAGACACTGAAATCCCTAGAGATGGTAGCTGACAGGTGGGAACCTCAGAGTGGGACACGATAGGACACTGAGTTCCACAGAGGTGGACAGCAGACTTTCCTTGGGAGGACTACACATCTGCACTCTCAACTGCACAGAACAAGGAGGAGGTGGGAAAACACATTTAACCGGTAAGGAGGAAGTGCTGAATGATGTGGAGTCATCTACTTCATTTTATTTCCTAACTTTTTTTTTTTTCTTTTTTTTTTTTCCATTTTTTATTAGGTATTTAACTCATTTACATTTCCAATGCTATACCAAAAGTCCCCATATCCACCCACCCCCACTCCCCTGCCCACCCACTCCCCCTTTTTGGCCCTGGTATTCCCCTGTACTGGGGCATATAAAGTTTGCAAGTCCAATGGGCCTCTCTTTCCAGTGATGGCCGACTAGGCCATCTTTTGATATATATGCAGCTAGAGTCAAGAGCTCCGGGGTACTGGTTAGCTCATAATGTTGTTCCACCTATAGGGTTGCAGATCCCTTTAGCTCCTTGGCTACTTTCTCTAGCTCCTCCATTGGGAGCCCTATGATCCATCCATTAGCTGACTGTGAGCATCCACTTCTGTGTTTGCTGGGCCCCGGCATAGTCTCACAAGAGACAGCTACATCTGCGTCCTTTCAATAAAATCTTGCTAGTGTATGCAATGGTGTCAGTGTTTGGATGCTGATTATGGGGTGGATCCCTGGCTATGGCAGTCTCTACATGGTCCATCCTTTCATCTCAGCTCCAAACTCCGTCTCTGTAACTCCTTCCATGGGTGTTTTGTTCCCAAATCTAAGGAGGGGCATAGTGTCCACACTTCAGTCTTCATTCTCCTTGAGTTTCATGTGTTTAGCAAATTATATCTTATATCTTGGGTATCCTAGGTTTGGGGCTAATATCCACTTATCAGTGAATACATATTGTGTGAGTTTCTTTGTGAATGTGTTACCTCACTCAGGATGATGCCCTCCAGGTCCATCCATTTGGCTAGGAATTTCATAAATTCATTCTTTTTAATAGCTGAGTAGTACTCCATTGTGTAGATGTACCACATTTTCTGTATCCATTCCTCTGTTGAGGGGCATCTAGGTTCTTTCCAGCTTCTGGCTATTATAAATAAGGCTGCTATGAACATAGTGGAGCATGTGTCCTTCTTACCTGTTGGGGCATCTTCTGGATATATGCCCAGGAGAGGTATTGCTGGATCCTCCGGTAGTACTATGTCCAGTTTTCTGAGGAACCGCCAGACTGATTTCCAGAGTGGTTGTACAAGCCTGCACTCCCACCAACAATGGAGGAGTGTTCCTCTTTCTCCACATCCTCGCCAGCATCTGCTGTCACCTGAATTTTTGATCTTAGCCATTCTGACTGGTGTGAGGTGGAATCTCAGGGTTGTTTTGATTTGCATTTCCCTGATGATTAAGGATGTTGAACATTTTTTCAAGTGCTTCTCTGCCATTCGGTATTCCTCAGGTGAGAATTCTTTGTTCAGTTCTGAGCCCCATTTTTTAATGGGGTTATTTGATTTTCTGAAGTCCACCTTCTTGAGTTCTTTATATATGTTGGATATTAGTCCCCTATCTGATTTAGGATAGGTAAAGATCCTTTCCCAATCTGTTGGTGGTCTTTTTGTCTTATTGACGGTGTCTTTTGCCTTGCAGAAACTTTGGAGTTTCATTAGGTCCCATTTGTCGATTCTCGATCTTACAGCACAAGCCATTGCTGTTCTGTTCAGGAATTTTTCCCCTGTGCCCATATCTTCAAGGCTTTTCCCCACTTTCTCCTCTATAAGTTTCAGTGTCTCTGGTTTTATGTGAAGTTCCTTGATCCACTTAGATTTGACCTTAGTACAAGGAGATAAGTATGGATCGATTCGCATTCTTCTACACGATAACAACCAGTTGTGCCAGCACCAATTGTTGAAAATGCTGTCTTTCTTCCACTGGATGGTTTTAGCTCCCTTGTCGAAGATCAAGTGACCATAGGTGTGTGGGTTCATTTCTGGATCTTCAATTCTATTCCATTGGTCTACTTGTCTGTCTCTATACCAGTACCATGCAGTTTTTATCACAATTGCTCTGTAGTAAAGCTTTAGGTCTGGCATGGTGATTCCGCCAGAAGTTCTTTTATCCTTGAGAAGACTTTTTGCTATCCTAGGTTTTTTGTTATTCCAGACAAATTTGCAAATTGCTCCTTCCAATTCGTTGAAGAATTGAGTTGGAATTTTGATGGGGATTGCATTGAATCTGTAGATTGCTTTTGGCAAGATAGCCATTTTTACAATGTTGATCCTGCCAATCCATGAGCATGGGAGATCTTTCCATCTTCTGAGATCTTCTTTAATTTCTTTCTTCAGAGATTTGAAGTTTTTATCATACAGATCTTTCACCTCCTTAGTTAGAGTCACGCCAAGATATTTTATATTATTTGTGACTATTGAGAAGGGTGTTGTTTCCCTAATTTCTTTCTCAGCCTGTTTATTCTTTGTATAGAGAAAGGCCATTGACTTGTTTGAGTTTATTTTATATCCAGCTACTTCACCGAAGCTGTTTATCAGGTTTAGGAGTTCTCTGGTAGAATTTTTAGGGTCACTTATATATACTATCATATCATCTGCAAAAAGTGATATTTTGACTTCCTCTTTTCCAATTTGTATCCCCTTGATCTCCTTTTGTTGTCGAATTGCTCTGGCTAATACTTCAAGTACTATGTTGAAAAGGTAGGGAGAAAGTGGGCAGCCTTGTCTAGTCCCTGATTTTAGTGGGATTGCTTCCAGCTTCTCTCCATTTACTTTGATGTTGGCTACTGGTTTGCTGTAGATTGCTTTTATCATGTTTAGGTATGGGCCTTGAATTCCTGATCTTTCCAAAACTTTTATCATGAATGGGTGTTGGATCTTGTCAAATGCTTTTTCTGCATCTAACGAGATGATCATGTGGTTTTTGTCTTTGAGTTTGTTTATATAATGGATTACATTGATGGATTTTCGTATATTAAACCATCCCTGCATCCCTGGAATAAAACCTACTTGGTCAGGATGGATGATTGCTTTAATGTGTTCTTGGATTCGGTTAGCGAGAATTTTATTGAGGATTTTTGCATCGATATTCATAAGAGAAATTGGTCTGAAGTTCTCTATCTTTGTTGGATCTTTCTGTGGTTTAGGTATCAGAGTAATAGTGGCTTCATAAAATGAGTTGGGTAGAGTACCTTCTACTTCTATTTTGTGAAATAGTTTGTGCAGAATTGGAATTAGATCTTCTTTGAAGGTCTGATAGAACTCTGCACTAAACCCATCTGGTCCTGGGCTTTTTTTGGTTGGGAGACTATTAATAACTGCTTCTATTTCTTTAGGTGATATGGGACTGTTTAGATGGTCAACTTGATCCTGATTCAACTTTGGTACCTGGTATCTGTCCAGAAATTTGTCCATTTCGTCCAGGTTTTCCAGTTTTGTTGAGTATAGCCTTTTGTAGAAGGATCTGATGGTGTTTTGGATTTCTTCAGGATCTGTTGTTATGTCTCCCTTTTCATTTCTGATTTTGTTAATTAGGATTTTGTCCCTGTGCCCTTTAGTGAGTCTAGCTAAGGGTTTATCTATCTTGTTGATTTTCTCAAAGAACCAACTCCTCGTTTGGTTAATTCTTTGAATAGTTCTTCTTGTTTCCACTTGGTTGATTTCACCCCTGAGTTTGATTATTTCCTGCCGTCTACTCCTCTTGGGTGAATTTGCTTCCTTTTTTTCTAGGGCTTTTAGATGTGTTGTCAAGCTGCTAGTATGTGCTGTCTCCCGTTTCTTCTTGGAGGCACTCAGCGCTATGAGTTTCCCTCTTAGAAATGCTTTCATTGTGTCCCATAGGTTTGGGTACGTTGTGGCTTCATTTTCATTAAACTCTAAAAAGTCTTTAATTTCTTTCTTTATTCCTTCCTTGACCAAGGTATCATTGAGAAGAGTGTTATTCAGTTTCCACGTGAATGTTGGCTTTCCATTATTTATGTTGTTATTGAAGATCAGTCTTAGGCCATGGTGGTCTGATAGGATACATGGGACAATTTCAATATTTTTGTATCTATTGAGGCCTGTTTTGTGACCAATTATATGGTCAATTTTGGAGAAGGTCCCGTGAGGTGCTGAGAAGAAGGTATATCCTTTTGTTTTAGGATAAAATGTTCTGTAGATATCTGTCAGGTCCATTTGTTTCATAACTTCTGTTAGTTTCACTGTGTCCCTGTTTAGTTTCTGTTTCCACGATCTGTCCTTTGAAGAAAGTGGTGTGTTGAAGTCTCCCACTATTATTGTGTGAGGTGCAATGTATGCTTTGAGCTTTACTAAAGTGTCTCTAATGAATGTGGCTGCCCTTGCATTTGGTGCGTAGATATTCAGAATTGAGAGTTCCTCTTGGAGGATTTTACCTTTGATGAGTATGAAGTGTCCCTCCTTGTCTTTTTTGATAACTTTGGGTTGGAAGTCGATTTTATCCGATATTAAAATGGCTACTCCAGCTTGTTTCTTCAGTCCATTTGCTTGGAAAATTGTTTTCCAGCCTTTCACTCTGAGGTAGTGTCTGTCTTTTTCCCTGAGATGGGTTTCCTGTAAGCAGCAGAATGTTGGGTCCTGTTTGTGTAGCCAGTCTGTTAGTCTATGTCTTTTTATTGGGGAATTGAGTCCATTGATATTAAGAGATATTAAGGAAAAGTAATTGTTGCTCCCTTTTATTTTTGTTGTTAGAGTTGGCATTCTGTTCTTGTGGCTGTCTTCTTTTTGGTTTGTTGAATGATTACTTTCTTGGTTGTTCTAGGGCGTGATTTCTGTCCTTGTATTGCTTCTTTTCTGTTATTATCCTTTGAAGGGCTGGATTCGTGGAAAGATATTGTGTGAACTTGGTTTTGTCGTGGAATACTTTGGTTTCTCCATCTATGGTAATTGAGAGTTTGGCCGGGTATAGTAGCCTGGGCTGGCATTTGTGTTCTCTTAGTGTCTGTATAACATCTGTCCAGGCTCTTCTGGCTTTCATAGTCTCTGGTGAAAAGTCTGGTGTAATTCTGATAGGCCTTCCTTTATATGTTACTTGACCTTTCTCCCTTACTGCTTTTAATATTCTATCTTTATTTAGTGCATTTGTTGTTCTGATTGTTATGTGTCGGGAGGAATTTCTTTTCTGGTCCAGTCTATTTGGAGTTCTGTATGCTTCTTGTATGATCATGGGCATCTCTTTTTTTATGTTTGGGAAGTTTTCTTCTATTATTTTGTTGAAGATATTAGCTGGCCCTTTAAGTTGAAAATCTTCATTCTCATCAATTCCTATTATCCGTAGGTTTGGTCTTCTCATTGTGTCCTGGATTACCTGGATGTTTTGAGTTAGGATCCTTTTGCATTTTGTATTTTCTTTGACTGTTGTGTCGATGTTCTCTATGGAATCTTCTGCACCTGAGATTCTCTCTTCCATTTCTTGTATTCTGTTGCTGATGCTCGCATCTATGGTTCCAGATCTCTTTCCTAGGGTTTCTATCTCCAGCGTTGCCTCGCTTTGGGTTTTCTTTATTGTGTCTACTTCCCCTTTTAGTTCTAGTATGGTTTTGTTCATTTCCATCACCTGTTTGGCTGTGTTTTCCTGCTTTTCTTTAAGAGCCTGTAACTCTTTAGCAGTGCTCTCCTGTAAATCTTTAAGTGACTTATGAAAGTCCTTCTTGATGTCCTCTATCATCATCATGAGAAATGTTTTTAAATCTGGGTCTAGATTTTCGGTTGTGTTGGGGTGCCCAGGACTAGGTGGGGTGGGAGTGCTGCGTTCTGATGATGGTGAGTGGTCTTGATTTCTGTTAGTAGGATTCTTACGTTTGCCTTTCGCCATCTGGTAATCTCTGAAGCTAGCTGTTTTAGTTGTCACTGTTAAGAGCTTGTTCTTCAGGTGACTCTGTTAGCCTCTATGAGCAGACCTGGAGGGTAGCACTCTCCTTAGTTTCAGTGGGCAGAGTATTCTCTGCAGGCAAGCTCTCTTCTTGCAAGGCAGGTACCCAGATATCTGGTGTTCGAACCAGACTCCTGGCAGAAGTTGTGTTCCACTCACTAGAGGTCTTAGGATCACGTGTGGAATCCTGTGTGGGCCCTTGCGGGTGTCAGGCGACTCAGCTGGCAAGGTAGCCGGGGCTCGAGTGGAGTGGAAGGGGTTTGTGCCCCAGATCAAGCCCGGGTAGCCTGCTTCCCTATGTACCGCAGTCTCAAGTTCCACGCGATTGGATTGGGGTAGGCGCTGTGTTCCACTCACCAGAGGTCTTAGGGTCCCGTGGGGAGTCCCGTGTGGGCCCTTGCGGGTGTTGGGCAAGACTCTGCTGTCAAGGTAGCCCGGGGCTCGAGTCTCGAGTCGAGCGGAAGGGACTTGTGCCCCAGATCAGGCCCGGGTAGCCTGCTTCCCTATGTACCGCAGTCTCAAGTTCCGCGCGATTGGATTGGGGCAGGCACTGTGATCCACTCACCAGAGGTCTTAGGGTCCCGTGGGGAGTCCCGTGTGGACCCTTGCGGGTGTTGGGCAAGACTCTGCTGGCAAGGTAGCCCGGGGCTCGAGTCTCGAGTCGAGCGGAAGGGACTTGTGCCCCAGATCAGGCCCGGGTAGCCTGCTTCCCTATGTACCGCAGTCTCAAGTTCCGCGCGATTGGATTGGGGCAGGCACTGTGGTCCACTCACCAGAGGTCTTAGGGTCCCGTGGGGAGTCCCGTGTGGGCCCTTGCGGGTGTTGGGCAAGACTCTGCTGGCAAGGTAGCCCGGGGCTCGAGTCAGGAGTCGAGCGGAAGCATTTCCTAACTTTTTATTTTACATTTTTGTATCTGTATTGGTCCTTCTAATTTAGCTTGCTTTTTTTTTTTTTTTTTTTTGCCTAAATAATAATTTATGACCGTCCTTTCTTTTCCTTCATCTCTAAAGGGTAGACCCCACACCCAGCTGTAGATGGCCAACACAAAATGAACTCAACAGCATCTTCGAAGGTTTTTTTGGTCTCATAATGTTGTCAGGGCTTTTTAACATTATAAGCCTTTGGCATAGATATGACAGCTTCTGGGTTTGTGTTTTTATGAGATTCCTGTGAGGATTTGTGTGCCTCTATGTCTATATGTGTTTCCTATGCTTCTTCACTGGCCCTTTTCTTGTTTGGTTGTTTCATCCTGTTATGATGTGTTTGGTTTTGTCTTATCTAATTTTATTATTATTCTTTAGATGCCTGTTTGTTTTCTAAGAGGAGAACAGAGAGGGTGGGAGTGTGGTGGGGAGGAGCTGGGAGGAATAGCGGGAAGACATTAGTAACCAGAATTCATTGTATGAAAAAATCTATTTCCAATAAAAGAAAAACAGAATAAAGCACAAAATGGGGCAATATATCAAATTAAAACAAACATTAACAAAGGTATCATCTTTTGTTGACACAACACCCAGCAATAGAGAGGTAAGTGAGCATGCCCACCTGTCCAAGAACTCTAGAATATACTCAATAGAACAAATACGAGAATCCATAAAGTATAAAAAAGGAGGTTAAATTTAAAAACTAAAGGAATAGAGCATCTATTCAATGGAATCGCATCAGAATTTTCTCAAATTTAGTGAAAGAAAAAATAATAATGAAAGAAAAGAAACAGTTATTAAAAACAAAGAGAGAGAGAGAGAGAGAATCCTCCAATAGACATGATGAAAGAATCACACCTCAAAGCATACCTTAGTCAAAATGTCAAACATACAAACTGAGGGAACAATATTAAAAGCACATAGGGAAGAACATAAACCCACCTTTAAAAGGCAGACACATAAAAATAACACCATATTTCTCCTCGGCACGCCTCAAGTCCAGGAAAGCATAGAGTGATAAATCCCAAGCCCTTAAATTATTTTACTATCACCCAGATTGCTAGATGCAGTGAAGATTACACTTAAAATTAATGAAAGGATAAAGGACATTGAAAGACAAGTAAAAACCAAGGCCATTCCAGACAACCAAGCCAGCAGAACAGAAAATGTACGTTATCTATGGAGGAAGAGAAACCACAGCCATTGAGCAAATATATATTCCATTCAACAGATATGGAGTACATATTCTCCCAAGAAACCCATGATACCCTCTCTGAAATAGATCAGTTCCTAAGTCACAAAACAAGTCTTTTTTTTCCTTCTCTTTCAGTGCATTTTTAATTGATTTTATTTTTTTAACATATATAAGAAATAAATGTAATAAACCAAATACATGGACGAAAAAATACAAGAATCATATGATCATTTCAATGGAAGCAAAAAGAAAAAGGGGAGGAAAAGTCTTTGATAAGATTCAATATACATTCTTAATAAAAGCCCTAGAACAAATTGGACTGTAGGAAGCATACTTCAACATAATAGACATTATGTATGACAAACTCATGGCCAATATCATCCTAAATGAATAAAACCATTAATAAGCCCCATTAAAATCAAGAATGGGAGAGGACTGCCCACTGTCCCTACTGCTCATCCGTAACATGATTGCAGTATTAGCTGGAGCAGTAAGGTAAGAGAAGGGATACAAATGGGAAAATATTAAGTCAAAATTATTTTCAATTGGAGATTAAATTATCTTACACCCAGTGTTCCCAAAATTTGATTAGAAAAATTGTAGAAAGTATCAATAATTTCAGCAAAGTGTTATGACACATAATTGACTTACAAAATTTACCAGTCTTAATGCACATGAGTAACAAGCCTGCTGAGAAAGAGATCATGGACAGCTCCTCTTCCCAGTTTCTTGGGTAAAATAAAATATTTAGAATATACATAACAAAAGAGGTTAAAAAAAAACAATGAAAACTTTAAATGTGTGAAGAAAGAGACTAAGAAACATACTAGAATTTGAAGACCTCCCAAGCATATAGCTTGGTAGAATTAGCATTGTGAAAAAAGACCTTCCTACCAAAACAATTTACTGATTCAATGAAATCACAATCAACATTCTCATCTCATTCTTCACATAAATAGAAAGAAAATCCTCAATTTGATATGGGACAACAAAAGACCCAGAATAGCCAATTAGTCCTAGATAAGTGTTTATTTCTATGCATTCTGCTCATTTTAAGTTCTAAGTGCATCTGTCTATGACCCCAACTTTTATACATCTGTTTCTATTGAGTCAATTTTGTTTGATATTAGAATGGCTACTCCAGCTTATTTCTTGGGACCATTTGCTTGGAAATTTGTTTTCCAACCTTTTATTCTGAGGTAGTGTCTGTCTTTGTCACTGAGGTGTGTTTCCTGTATGTAGCAAAATGCTGGGTCCTGATTACATATCCAGTCTGTCAGTCTATGTTTTTTTTACTGGTGCCACAGACCCTCTGGGTCCCTTTGTCTGCATGGAACGAGTCTCTGGGGCAGGTGGGCAAGGCATCGGCGGGTGACAGACAGACCAACACACAAGATTGTGTAAAATCTGAATGTCTTTTGTCAGGTCGAGCATCAAACTTTTTATACCGAAGAAATAACAAGAAACCAGGCAACATACAATCCACCAAATTATAGTGACACACTACAAAAAGAATGTATACATCAAAAGAAGGTGGGGACCAGGCCACTGTCACAAAGAAGGGAGCCAGGTGTAAATTGGTCTATTGTTAAACCCACCACCAGGGGTTCTTCACTAGCAGACCTTTTCATGAATACTGCAATACCTCAACCCCCCTATTTCCTGGGTCTACAGAAGAATTTACCAACTTGCTTCTATTGTGAAGCTTGCTATCCCTATCTGTAGAGAAGATCTCTGTCTCAGTGGGATTCCCTAGCTCTATTATGGTATTCCCTTGTTTGGGTGAGATTTGCTACTGTCCTTAGTAAATATTTTGCAGACCAGCTCTGAGCTACTGGCTCTGTCTTTTGTAATGCTTAATTAGTTACTAATTAGGTAACTTCTTTACTGCATTCCTGCCAGATTCCAAGCCTGGCTTCTGAAACCTTGGAACACTGGGGAGACTTAACTATAACAGAATTTAATCTTAAAAGGCATTTATAATAAAATATTATACACCATACACCAGACTAACACGGGAATAGGGTATGAGTATATGGGTAAATGAGAACGCCAAAGCTCCAGGAGGTGAGTTTCCGTGAAACTCTTTTCCTTGTGAGTGGCCTCCAGGCTTCTCAGCCTGTCAAACAGACCTGACTGGAGGGCATGGCATACTGGGGAGTTGAGTCCTTTGATGTAAGATATATTAAGGAAAAGTGATTGCTACTCACTGTTATTTTTGTTTTTAGAGGTAGAATATTTGTGTGGCTATCTTCTTTTGAGTTTGTTGAAAGATTACTTTCTTCCTTTTTCGAGGGTGTAGTTTCCCTCCTTGAGTTGGTGTTTTCCATCTATTATCCTTTGTAAGGCTGGATTTGTGGAAAGATATTGTATAAATTTGGTTTTTGTCATGGAATATCTTGTTTTCTCTGTCTATGGAAATTGAGAGTTTTGCTGGGTATAGTAGCCTGGGCTGGCATTTGTGTTCTCTTAGAGTCTGTATGACATCTCCCCAGGATCTTCTAGCTTTCATAGTCTCTGGAGTGAAGTATGGAGTAATTCTGATAGGTCTGTGTTTATAGGTTACTTGACCCTTTTTCCTTACTGACAAAGCAAGTCTTAATAAATACAAGATAATCAAATTTTATGTGTCTTATAAGATCATAGCAAAATGCAACTAGAAATTAACAGCAAGAGAAACAACAGAAGTGTAAGAACACTTGGAAAGGGAATAGCACCCACTTCAATGAAAGTATGTCATGGACGGTGGTGGCGCACATCTTTGATCCCAGCACAGAGGAAGCAGGGATGGGAAGATCTGTGTGAGTTCAAGGCCAGGATACAGGAAAAAAAGTCCTGTCTGGAAAAAATAAAAAGATGAAGTAGACAGTAGGCCATTAAAGATATCAAAAATGAAAAACTTAAGTTCTTAGAATAAAAATAAAATAATAGCATCCTTTATCAGAACCTCTGGCTTATGGCTAAGGCAGTTCTAGGAAAAGAGTTTGTAGCTATAAGTACTTATAGTGAAAGAGAGAGGGGGAATTTCAAATAAACTAATACAAAACAAGAGCAAACCAAATATAAAAGAAATTATAGCCAGAATCAATATAGAATGGCATAAAATAATAAACTAGAAACAAAATCTAGAATCAATCAAACTAAAAATCTTGTTCTCTGAAATGATAAACAAATTTGACAAGCCAACAGAAAAAAAAAGAATACTCAACATAATAAAATTAGAGTTCCAATGAATTAAAAACTTTGAAAAATTATATTTTTTAATGTCAAATGCAGAAAAAATAGAAATTTTCCTATGAACATGTGACCCATAAGAATTAAATCAAGTGAATATAAATAATTTAGATATGTAGCAAATAAGATGAAGTAATAGTAAAATATCTTCCAACAGCAAAAAAAAAAAAAAATGCCTAGGACTGCATGGATTCACCTTAAGATTCTGCCAAACCTTTAAAGAAGAGCTGACACCTAAGTCCCTCATAGTGTTCCAGAGAATAGAAAGCAACACAGCCTAACCCATTCTGTGTAAGCAGTATTAACCTAATGTCAAACCTAGATAAGGATGCAAAAAACACCAAACAAAACTGCACACCACATTCCTTGATGAACGCAAATGGAAAGGATATAATTAAAATACTGGCAAACTGAATTCCCAGAGTTATCATACACCATGACTAAGCTGATCTCAGCCCAGGGACGAACGTAAAGGTTGGCTCAATACACATCAATAAATGTAATTTGACTTATAAATAGGCTACAAGGCAGAAATTACACAAATATCACAGTAGAGACAGACAGAACCTTTAACAAAGTCCCAGATCCATTCATGCCCTAAGAAAAGCTAGTACTACAAGGAAAACGTCTCAACAGAACAAGACTATATACAACAAACTCATAACCAATGTTGTACTAACTGGGGAAAGCAGAAAGTGTTTCCTCTAAACTCAGGAATGTGACAAAGGTGTCCACTCTCTGCTTTCATTCCATACCTTAGCTAGAGCAATAAGGCAAGAGAGAACTAAAGGAGAAACAAACAGAAAAAGAAGTCAAATTATCCGTTTTCATGACATAAATCCTATACTAGAGCAGTGGCTTTCAACCTTCCAAGTGCTGTGACCCTTCAATACAGTTCTTCATGTTGTGGTGACCCCCAACCACAAAATTATTGTCATTGCAACTTCATAACTATCAATTTTCTACAGTTATGATTAGCAATATAAATACCTGTGTTTTCTGATGATCTTAGGTAACCTCTGTGAAAGGGTCACTCTACCCACAGGTTGAGAGCCATTGCCCTAGAGACTCTACAAGAAAATTCCTAAATATAGTAAAATATACAAAATCAGCATATCAAAATCAATTGCCTTTCTATGTAGCCATAATGAACACGTCAAGAAAGAAACAAAACAACAACAACAACAAAACACCTCTCAATAACTTTTTTTATCAATGCTAAAGAATATATCTTTCCAAGAGAGTGAACAATTTCTACAACAGTGAACTTAAAGCACTGGCAAAGATATTGAAGAAGACTGCATAAGACTGAAAGCCTTTCATCCTCAAGGGTCAGTAAAATTAATATTGTAGAAGTGTATAAAAGTGTCTAAAATACTAAAAGTTAGCTACAGATTCCACACGACCTCCATCAAAATTCCAGTGACATTTTTCACAAAAAAAGTAAAACAAATCTAAGACTCGTACAAGATCAGAGAAGACTCCAGATAGTCAAAGCAATTCTAGGCAGAAAGGGCAATACTGGAGCATTTACAATTTATAATACTTGGTCTTAAATTATAGAGAGAGTCATAGTAATATAGACAATACAGTACTGGCACAGAGGCAGAAATGCTGATCATGGAATACAATAGAAGGCCCAGAAATAAACCCAGAGAGCTACAGATACCCCACTTTAACAAAAGTGGCAGCTTTCCAACAAAATAAAGACTCGTCAACAAAGGATACTGGGAAAACTAGATATCTGCATGTAGAAAAAATGAAACAAAATCTACTTCCCTCAACTGCACAAAAATCAACCAAACATGGATCAAAGATCTTGATGTAAGACATGAGATTGAAGCTACAGAAGAAAATATGCAAAACACTCCTATATTAAACAAAGGCCAAGACTTCCCTGCAACGTGCCCCAATCTCAAAGGAGATAATCCCCCAAGTTAATAAACAATGTTACAGGAAATTAAAACTCTCCTGCACAACCAAGGAAACAACAAACCAGGATGAAAGTTTCATTTATACAGTAGTGAAACTCTTCGCCAACTATGCATCAGAGAAGGAATTGATGGCTAGGACCCATAAAAATTTAATTCCAAAAATAAGAGAGAAAAATCACCTAGGTAACAAGATAGTCCTCCAAAGAGAGATCACAAATGTCCAATTATTACTCGGGAAAAAGTGCTCATCATCTTTAGGCACCAGGGAAATGCAAATCAAAAGCACTTCAGAATTCTGACTTACTCCAGGCAGAATGGCCATGGTAAACAAAATGAATGGCAACAAAGATTTGATGAGGAAGGGAAGGGAGAGAGACTGTTACACATTATTGGCAGTAATGTAGAGTGATACAGTCACTGTGTATGTGGTCCCTCCATAGATGCTTAAGTGTAGAGATTCTTCTAACACCTAAAAAATGGGAGAGTTTTCAAACACCATATGACCCAGTTACACTCCTCCTGGGTACAGGCTGAAGGACCTTATGTCTGTAGATCACAGAAATATTTAGGCTTCCAAAACAGAGAAAATTCCAATGCTTTTCTTAGATATAACCCGCAGGCCTAAATAGTAGGCGTTTATACAATTTTTTGATTAGTCAACACAACATGAACAATTCATTGCCAGGTTTTTTGTTTGTGTTATGGATTTATGTTTCATTTATTTCTGTTTTGTTTTGTCTTGTAGCCGCAAGGAGGATGTGGGCTGGGTTTTGTTGATGCATATGTTTTTGTTTTGAGACAGAGTCTCACAATTTAGACTTAAGGCTGGCCTTAAACTCACTGTTCTCCTGCCTCAGCCTCCCAAGAATTGTGCTTACAGGTGTGTACTACTCCACCCAATTTATTGCCATATAAAAAAATTCCCTAACATGATAGAAAACCATAAGGCTTCTGATGCTATCTGATAAAGTTAACAGAATTCAGTGAAAGAATCCACTATGGAGGCCGTATGTGCTTATGCTTGCCCATATTCCCTGAAATAAGGACCCTGAAGCAGGAGGATAAAGGGTTCAAGGCCAACTTGGGATGCATGCAAGACCTATCATGAAACCAAGACAAAATAAAAACCAAAACCAAAAAGAGCCTAGAACTGTTGTTTTAATCAGAGCAAGTGAAGGCCACAGTCTCTTTGATGAGGACAAGACTGTACTGTGGCACTGGAGGCCTGATGGGGGCTCAGTGGAGATTTTCTGGCCATAGTTCTGCCTCTGCAGTTTCAGATAGAGACTGTCTGTACAGGCAGCCATTCTTGAGCATGGGTGGGTTGGGATGGGTATTTTAGGCAAGCATTTGCCAGGCTGAAATATTTCACCCTTTAGTCTGGACTCCTGTTGTATGTGTCACAGGAGGGACAACACACTACATTGTGTGTCATCTTCTATCTTTACTGTCACCACCATCTCTCAAATATCTTATAAATCAACACTTTCATTTCAAACCTATAAAAGACTATCATTTCCTTTCATTTTTATTTTATTTTTTAGTTGGTTTACGATGTTACCAAGTTTCTCACTTAGTTCTGTTGTTGTCTTTTACTTGAAACCATGCCAGTGTTCTATGAGCAAGCCTCAATAAAATTAATTAGTCATAAACATGTCTTGTCTCTTCAACAGATTTTAAAGCCAAAACATCTTGTCATGACCTGTCATCATTTCTCATTGTCTACTGTGCTATTTTTAAAATCCCTGGTAATATAGTCTTCACAAGGCCGCTATAGGAAAAGAAGTAGAAAGTTCAATCCTAATAAAAATCAAAATGAGGCTGAGCAAGATAAAATAAAACCTCTCTCTCCCAGGGGTCTGTCACAGACGGTTTTCCAGCTGCTCACTGCTGGTGGTCTTTGTACTGTCATGGTCACATACTATGCAAAACCACCTTCAGTTATTTAGTCACACACAATACAGGAGGACAATGTATCATGTACAGGATGCACTACATCTGACAGCTATAACATAAAACCCACCAGTCTTGCCCGGTTTTATGACTGCTATTCTGTGTATTTCCCAGGTAGCATACGTCTATGAAATAGTTATCGATTTTAATAAATTTAAGTTCCAGTCAGAACAATGACTTACAAGGCAAGTCTATACTGTGTGCTCACATAACAACAACAACAACAAAATCCCATCTGGCCTGAGTTAAAGTGCTCTGAATACACATTATACATAACATCATCAAAGACCTTTAGGAAAAGTAGCACCCTACGCCTTCCCTCACCCTCACCACCAACCGATTTACATTACAATGTAGAATTTATGTGAGCTATGTGAGAACTTAACTATCACCCAGCCAAGCACTGGTGTGTGTAGTTGTGGGGCGGCGGGGGGGGGGGGGGGGGGGGGGGAAGAGGGGGGGGGGAGTTGTGAACACACTGTGTGCTCATGGGTGTAGAAGCCAGAGGTTGATTTCAGGTGTCCTTCCTCAGTTTCTTCGCACCTCATTTCCGATGCAGGGTTTCTCACTGAACAGGAAGCTCACCAAGTAGGCTGGGTTGGCTGGCCAATGAGCTTCAGGCACCCATTGCCTCTCCCCACGGCAGAGCGTGGGGAGATGGTGACACCATGCCAACATTCTATGTGGATCCTGGCCATCTGAACCCAAATCCTAAGGTTGGGCTGCAGACACTCTACCAGCCTGACCTATCTTCCTAGACTTCTTTAACTCGTTTTGAGGATAAGAAATAAACAAACTCCAAAATTTTAGTCTTTTTAAATATTTCCGCCATCACAGAAATATTTCAGAGATGCAGTACATATTTCTAAGGACTCATTCCACTTGGAAAGAGGCCTATGAAGTGACTTATTTTTGTCTGTCTGCAACAGGGAGTGTGATCCAAAAAGAATAAGACACTGGCAATGCTTCCAATAAGTCAATTATATCCTAGCATCTCTGTACATTCAACGATGATCATGACAAACATTAAATAGGCATGAAAAGTTATGTGTGAGGTATACCAAATTAAACAATAATAAAAGTTATTATTCCACGTGTGAGATGAGCCAAACACTAGTGCTTCTCATCCTATTTCAAGAAATATTTATCAGCTTTTCCACAAAATTTTCCCCACTCAAGGGCTCAATAGCAGTTTCCAAATTGTATATTTAAATTAAATGATATGAAGGCATTATTAGAGCTGACAAAAGGGCTTAGTAAGCAAGAGTGCTTGCTGCACAGGCTAGACAACCTGAGTTTGATCCAGGGACCCACTGCTGTATATATAAATATTATATATATATAATATATATAATATTTAAATACCAGCATACAGGAGACAGAGGCAGGTAGATTACTCTGAGTTCAAGACCAGCCTGACCTATATATATCAAGTTTCAGGCCCGCCAACTAGACAGTATAACTTTGTGTCAAGGAAGGAAGGAAAGAAGGAAGGAGAAGAAGAGAGGGAAGAACTGAGGGAGGGAGGGAGGGAGGGAGGGAGGGAGGGAGGGAGGGAAAACGGAGGGAGGGAGGGAGGGAAAACGGAGGGAATAAAAGAAAAACTGCCCAACAATTAAGACCCCTTCCTTCTTTCCCAAAAAAACCTGGGTACATTTTCCAGCTCCCACATCATATACCTCACAACCACCTGTGGCTTCTGCAGACATTTGCTTGTAACACATACACACATACACACATACACACACACACACACTTAACGTAAAATTAAATCTTTTTACATTTTTTTAAAGTATTTTTATCATCTGTGGTGGTTTGAATAAGAATATCTCTTTGAATGCTTAGTCATCAGGAAGTGGAACTCTTTGTTAGAATTAGAAGGATTAGGAGGTGTGGCCTTGTTGGAGGAGGTGTGTCACTGAGGGGTGGGCTTTGTGGTTTCAAAAGCCTATGGCAGGCTCAGGTTCCTTCTCTCTCTGCCTCTCTGCCTCTCTGCCTACAGATCAGGATACAGCTCTCAGCTGCTGCTCCAGTGCCTGCCTGTATGCAGATATGCTCCCTCCCCATCATGGTGATGATATACTAAATCTCTGAAACTGTAAGCCAGCTCTAATTAAAAGCTTTCCTTTTTAGGAGTTACCAGGGCCACTGTGTCTCTTCACAGCAGTAGAACACTGACTAAGACAGAAGTCAGGACCAGAGTGGTATATTGGTATGACAGGCCTGACCATGCTTCTTGTGGGAGGAATGAGGACTTTGTAACTTTGGGTTAAGAAAACAGTTGAATAAGTTAAGTGGGGCTTAATGGGCTATACGAGTAGGAGCGAGGCAGACAGGTGCTGAGAGAAATACAGATTGACAGCCTAGCTCAAGCAGTTTCAGAGAAGAAGAATATTAATAAGTGGCCTAGAAACCATGCTTGTGATATTTGGTCAAAGAATTGTGGTTGCTTTCGGCCCTTGTCCAAAGGGGGGGAAAAAATCTACCTGAAGCAAAATTGAATCATTTTGGATTAACAGCCCTGGCTGATGAGATTTAAAGATAGCCTAGTGCTAGCTGTTGTTTGGTTGGTGGTTACTCTTATGCAGATCTATAATGAAACAAGCTAAACAAGGAAAGTACAAAATGTCCAGTGTAAGGAAAGAAGTTGCTCCAGGAAGTGTAACGGAGCTAAGACCAGGGCTCAAAGAGATAAAGAAAAGCCTGATGGTAAATAGAATAAACGGAGTGGTAACCTCATGGCAAGCCCCCACCAGCTAAGCTTCCAACTTGTGAAAAGCAAGGGAAAAAAATTAAGCAGTAAAGGAAATGATCAACAACAGAAAGCTGATGCAGATGTAATTGAACAAGGAGGCCATGCTCCAGCCCCAGCAAGCAGCAGCACCTGGCAACTCAAACCACACAGTTCTGGCTTTAGAGTCAAGGATACCAGAAAGGAGTTGTGGAATCCTCTTTCATGGCTAAGGGAAGCTGCTGAGCCAAGCAAGTATTAGGATTGTCTGTGCATGGAGGCCTAGAGAGGCCATTTTTTTTTTCATGAAGCTGTACAGGTGAAGCCTAGATTGCCTTGGAAACACCAAGATGTTGAAGATGCCAGAGTTATGGGATGCCTACCAAGGAAAGGTGTACAACCAACCCAAGAGAGAGGAGTGTGTTGCAGTCAACAAAGCTAGAAGGAGTTGGAGATCTGAAGAGTGCTTTGACGTCAGACATGGAGAAGCAGAGTCTGGAATGTGTCCTGCTGGTTTTAGGTCTTGCATTGTTCACTATGCTCCCTCCCTTCCTCACTTTTGGAATAATAATGTATAGTCTCTGCCATTGTATGTTGGAAGTATGTGATCTGCTTCCTGATTTGTTGGGGGTACAATTAAGAGATTAATACGAGAGATTTTGAACTTTGAACTTTTAAACAGTGTTGAGACTTGTAGACGATGGGAACTTTTGAAGTTGGGCTGAATGCATTTTTGCATTATGATATGGCTACAAGCCTATGGGGAGTAGGCAGTGGAGTGTGGTGGTTTGAATAGGAATGGCCTCTATGAGCTCATAGACTTGAATGTTTGATCATTAGGGAGTGATGGTATTTGAGAGGGATTAGGAGGTATGGTCTTGTTGGAGTATTAGGATCCAGAGATCTAATACAACCCAAGAGGGCACAAGAATCCACACCAAGCAAGATTTTCATTTGAATTGGCCAGGAAACCCCTTCAAAAAGAAGGGTGTGTGAGAGGTAAAAGATCATGAGTATGAAGGACGGCACTCTAGACAGAGTGGGATAGAATTCATAAAAAAAAGACCATACCTTTTAGAACTGAAACAGTGAAGGTGAACCAAGCCAGAATGTTCAAGAGTTTTTACACATGAAAACCATAAACATCTGTGCCAAGTTACAGTCACAATTTTTTTCATCAAACACAATCATTTGTTCTTTCAAGATTAGAAACGATCATTATGTTTTAAGGAACAGAAGAAAAATGAGGAAGAAATGTGCTAATCATCTGGAAAGCTCCCCTAGAACCTGGGGACTTGAACTTA
Source organism: Mus musculus (assembly GCF_000001635.26). NCBI lineage: Eukaryota > Metazoa > Chordata > Mammalia > Rodentia > Muridae > Mus > Mus musculus. Next base: position 89,647,249 of record NC_000081.6, on the reverse strand, counting down.
ATTTCACTTTATGATCAAAATGGAGTCTGGAAACAAATGGCGGTACTTAGGATAAGTCTCATTTGTTTGATGCCAACATGAGGAGATGTGGCCATATTGAAGTAAATGCATCACTGGAGGTGGTCTTTGGGGTTTTCATAAACCCAAGCCAGGCACAGTGACTCTCTCTTTATATATACATACATGCATGCATATATACATATATACATACATACATACATATTAATGACAACTTCAAAAAGAAGCTTCTCTGACAAAGCTGACAGATAGATAGATAGATAGATAGATAGATAGATAGATAGATAGATAGATAGATAGATGATAGATATCCCTAACCCTAGCTCTAGCTTGCTGCTGCCTACAGATCTTGATATAGAACTCTTAGTTCCCTCTCTAGCACCAGGTCTGCCCAGCCTGCCATGCTGATAACAGACTAAACCTCTAAAACTGTAAGCCAGCTCCAATTAGATGATTTAGTTTATGAGTTGTCTTGGTCATGGTATCTCTTCACAGCAGTAGAACATTGACTAAAACAGTGTCCCCAATGGTTAAATATTGGCAAGTCTGTTGTGGGGATAGACAACCACTTTTTTATCTGATTTGATTTCTGTTGTACAAATGGTTATTCATATGTAGTACTGTCAATCTGGCTAAAAAGCCCATGGCTGGCTGGGGATATCATAGACTATAATTCGGAAGCTATTGCTTTTATATTGCTAAAGGAACATGATGTGCGCATCAAATTACCTTCTCAATAACTGTGTTTATTTAAAAGGCTCACACATTAGTCAGCACTTTTATCAGCCTTTGTCAGAGAAGCCTTTCTTTGAAGTTGTCAGTGAGCACTATAAAGACTCAAAACAGGCTATTTGGAGAATAAATGATTGTTGAGTGCTCAGTCATAAATGGGACGTCTAAACCACCCTCCCTCCAGGGCATAGAGAACATCACTGAAGAAAGGACAAAAGGAATGTAAGAGCCAGAGGAAAAGGGAGAGTGGTGTGGAACACTGACTTCTGTGCATGGCATGGCTGCTGCACTCTCTCTCTTTTTTTTTTTTTTTCATAATACTTTTTTTGGAAATTTGTTTGGAAATTTCACATCATGAACCCTGATCACACTCACTTTCCAGCCCTCCTAGGTCTGACCCCCAACCCTTGGCATCTCTCCCTCCACCAAGAAGACGAAGAGGAGCAGGAAAAAGTGGTGGCGGTGGCGGTAGTGGTGGTGGTGGTGGTGGTGAAGGGGGAAAGGGAGGAGAAGGGGAGGAGGAGGAGAAAGAGGGTAAGGAGGGAGAGGAAAAGTAAGAAAAGGAAAAGGAGAAGAAGGAGGAAGTCCAATTAATGTTACCATATACTCGCTAGAGCATGGCCAAACTCCTTGTGGCTAGCCCCTTAAATAAAGCTGAGTCCTTCCCCACCCACACACACACCCCATCAGAAGCCATCAGTCATGGTGAGCTATACTTCAGCATTCTTATCACATTCTTTAAGAGTTCTCTTTGGTGGCCACCAGAAAGTCCCAGATGCTAGGAAAGCAAGAGCCTCCCAGGGCCCAACAGGGATGACACTAGTTGAGATACCCAACAGAGGGGAGGGAGAATTTGTAGAGACCATATCCAGAGGTGAGGCAAGGGGGTTGAGGGATGGGGCCATCCACTCATCTGCAAATTTTTAACCCAGAGTGGCTCCTGTCTAAAGGAAATATGGGGACAAAGTATAGAGCAGAGACTGAAGGAAAAGCCATCCAAACACTGCCCCTCCTGGGGATCCATCCCATATACAGACACCAAACCAAGACACTACTATGTATGCCAAGAAGTGCTTGCTGACAGGAGCCTGATATAGCTGTCTCCTGAGAGGCTCTGCCAGAGCCTGACAAATACATATGTAGATGCTCACAGCCAACCATTGGACTGAACGCGGGGACCCCAATGGAGGAGTTAGGAAAAGGACTGAAGGGGCTGAAGGGGTTTGCAACCCCACAGGAAGAACATCAATATCAACCAACTAGTATCCCCAGAGATCCCAGGGGATAACTAAACCACCAACCAAAGAGTACACATGGAGTGACCCATGGCTCCAACTGCATATTGGAAGATGGCCTAGTCAGACATCAATGGGAGAAGAGGCCCTTGGTCCTCTGAAGGCTTGATGCCCCAGCATAAGGGAATGCCAGGATGATGAGGTGGGAGTTGGTGGGTGGATGTGGGAGCACCCTCATAGAAGCAGGGGAGAGCAGGATGGAATAGGGTATTTGCAGAGGGGAAACAAGGAAGGGGGACAATATTTGAAATGTAAATAAATAAAATAACCAATATAAAAATATTTTTTTAAAAAAGAGTTCTCTTTGAATAGGGGTTGTAACAAAAGTCTTCTATATCCCTGTGAGTCTGAAGTTATGGCAAATGTAGGTTTGGTTTGGTTTTGTTCTTTACAGTCAGCAGGAACACAGATCATGGACATCCACATGATTTCCAGTGTTAGTTCCTGCCATGGACCTCAACATTATCCCCAGTGGTAGTACAAACTGTGTTCATCAACATGGTCCACTGCTGCTGCCAATGGACACCATTATAGCCATCAGTGGCAGCACAGCCCATGGACATCAACATAGGTTCAGGCTACAACATAGACCAAGGACATCCACATGTCCTTTGTTAGTGACACCAGCTATGGGCATCAACACAGGCTCTAGGTGCAGTAGGAACATGGACCCAGACGTCATGACCTCAGGTGGCAGTACAGGCCACTCACATCAATATGGCCCAGGGCAGTAGCATAGCCTATGAACATCAGGCTGTTACACTCTTGAACTCACAGTAGCTATGATTACTAAAATCTTTGTAGGGACTGATTCATAAGCATAGATATAGGAAGATGCATCGCTGGGTCTACCACTGTCTGAAGGCTTAAAGGATGATGGGGCCAGGTAAGATATTTTCTTCAGTTGTATAGAGGTTGACCAAAAACTCTCACCTATTTTTATAAGCTACACCAATAAAACTCGTATTGTCTGTCTCTGTCTCTGTCTCTGTCTCTGTCTCTGTCTCTCTCTCTCTCTCTCTCTCTCTCTCTCTCTCTCTCTCACACACACACACACACACACACACACACACACACAAGACATAAACCAAGAAGGCAGGCTAGTGGGGAAGAAAGAGATTAGCAGGAATGGAAGAGAAAGAGAATAATAAGGAGCTAACATAATTGAAATACATCGTGTAGCTATATTAAAATGTCATAAGCTCTTAGGTATATAATTATTTTTGACTAGTAAAACATCTTTATAAAGATTTATTTATTTTTACTTATATGAGTACACTGTAGCTGTCACCCCAGAAGAGGGCATCGGACCCCATTACAGATAGTTGTGAGCCACCATGTAGTTGCTGAGAATTGAACTCAGGACCTCTGGAAGAGCAGTCAGTGCTCTTAACCGCTGAGCCATCTCTCCAGCCCCCTAATAAACTTTTTAAAACTAAAACTCACCTACTAAGCATAAGGAGGAGAAGGCACAACAAAAGTAGCAGATAGAACTTCTGAGGTCTGTGGACTTATAAAATAAAATGTAAAATCCATGCCAAGTATAAAACAAGATCCAAGTTTCTGTAAACGTTTAGATCCAGAAAAAAAAATGATAAATATCAAAATAATTATCTGTAACTGGTTTTGGTGGTTTGAATAGGAATGACCCCCATAGATGTATGTGTTTGAATGCTTGGCCCATAGAGGATGACACTGTTAGGAGATGTGGCCTTATTGGAATTGGTGTGGCCTTGTTGGAGGAAGTGTGTCCCTGTGGGCTTAGGGGCTTCAGATGCTCAGTTAGGCCTCACTTGCATTCACTTCTGCCACTTGCAGATTAAGATGTAGAACTCTCAGCTACCTCTCCCGTACCAGGACTGCCTGCATGCCACCATTTCCCTCCATGATGATCGATAATAGAGTACACCTCTGCAACTGTAAGCCAACCCCAATTAAATGTTTTCCTTTATAAGAATTGTCATGGTCATAGTGTCTCTTCACAGCAATAGAAACACTAAGACACTGTCACCTGAAAGAAACTGGAGTTTTCTGCCCACTAGTAATGGCTGTTACAATGGAACTCATTTAAGACTAACCACCAAACTAGCAAAGAAATTCTATACCCAATAACAATAAGAACTTACTTTTAAAAAAAAAGGAAAAAAGAGAAAATTTTAACCTACTTCCTAAAATTTGGCATATAACTACCTCCTCAATTCCTTATTTCTAATTAGTAATGAAGGGGAAGATCACTCAAGGGCCATATTAGCCGGGCACTGTTCTTGGTACTATTTCCTTTGGAATCCTCAAATTCTATCTATTTGCCCAAAGAGACTTTATCCTCCCTCTTTATAAAGGCTACCTTAACTTCATCCATGTATTTCATTATCATTGCCCAACTATCAATCATTCATTCTTTGTACAAAATATGAGTTAAGCTTACCACACCATCACACACACTTTACAGAAGGCCCTGAGGCTCCAGGACCCAGATCCAGGGCTTTGTCTTGGTCCACTCCGACATCTATCCCACTGATGAAATCCTGGAGCACATGAAGGAGATGGTCCTGTGGATCCAAAGCTGCAAGATCTCCATGACACGGGGCAACAACAGGATATCCAAGAGGAGTTCTGATGAGGATCCAGTATTGATAGTGTAGCAGAACCCAGAGGCCTCAAACCAGACCAATGAATCATTGCAGTGAACATTCACAAGTAAAGTTGTGTGGACAAAAGAGTATACTGTGTGACTGCCTAGAGCTTCCACAATGAGATACTTTTTTGTTGTTGTTCTTTTACAGGGGAGGTTGCAAGAATAGGGGAGGTACAAAGAGAAGGGTAGATGAGTGGGATTGGGATATATGATGTAAAATTCTCAAAGAATTGGTAAAAACTTAAATATAACGTTTTTAATTTTTTTTAATTTTAAAAAGTTTTCAAGGAGGATGGTTTATTTTTTTATTTGGTTTTTTATTATATATTTTCTTTATATACATTTCAAATGCTATACTGAAAGTTCCCTACACACTCCCTCTACCCTGCTCCCCTACCCACCCACTCCCGCTTCTTGGCCCTGGCATTCCCCTGTACTGGGGCATATAAAGTTTGCAAGACCAAGGGGCCTCTCTTCCCAGTGATGGCCGACTAGACCATCTTCTGCTACATATGCAGCTAGAGATACGAGCTCTAGGGGTACTGGTTAGTTCATATTGTTGTTCCACCTATAGGGTTGCAGACCCCTTCAGCTCCTTGGGTACTTTCTCTAGCTCCTCCATTGGGGGCCCTGTGTTCCATCCAATAGCTGACTGTGAGCATCCACTTCTGTATTTGCCAGGCACTGGCATAGCCTCATATGAGACAGCTATAACAGGGTCCCTTCAGCAAAATCTTTCTGGCATTGTGCAATACTGTCTAGGTTTGGTGGCTGATTATGGGATGGATCCCTGGGTGGGGTAGTCTCTGGATAGTCCATCCTTTCGTCTTAGCTCCAAACTTTGTCTCTGTAACTCCTTTCATGGGTATTTTGTTCTCAATCTAAGGAGGAAAGGAGGATGGTTTAAAAAGGGGAAAAAAGACACTATGAGACAGATGAAGTAAGACCACAGAGAAAGAGCCTAAGTTGAACACTAGCGGATTGTGTAAGTGGGATCATCTTAAGATTTTCAGTCTAAGTATTTCTGTGAGTTTTCCAACCTAAGTATCTTCTTAAACTTTTCAGCCTATCTGCCTTGTACCAGTTTAACCTTACTCATTACACAATAGCAATCAAGAGTATCAACGTATTCTTCAGCCAAGTTCCCAATCCCCATAGCAAAACATGAAAATGACCAGATATCTGCACAAACAGTGGGTCGTATTAACGGGGCTTACCAGAGATGAGACAATCCAGACTTCCCCAAAGGGAAACACCATCTTTAGATTCCAACACTGTTTTCTGTATGAACATTCATGAAACAAAAGACCAGAACAAAGGCAGTGTGTGCCTCTGCTCACGTGGTGTTCGGAGACATAAAGCCATAGAGAAATATCAGTGCTTCACACACACACACACACATACACACACACATATATGAAGGTCACATTGAATACATGGACTGATATCCCTTTATTTCTGCATCCTGGGCTTCTTTAAGGGAAAAAATATGAGTGATACGAGAATTACATCAAAAGCATGACTGAATTTCATCTTCCCTCCAAAGCTCCCGACCAAACCTTGGTGCTTTCAATTCCCTCCTTAGTGAGTGAAGAGGAAATGTTAAAAGCCTCTTAAGTGGACTCCAGATCCTCTTCACCTACTTTCTCCTTTTCCTCCACCCCACATCCCTGGACAGCACACGTGCCTCAGAGTAAGTGCATGGGAAAGCCCAGAGGGGCAACAGGGACAAAGAAAGGCTTCAACCTCTGAGGATAAGATAAAAGTGTAGGATTATATGTTTTAAAACCTACTTTAAGGGTAGTTAAATGCTCTAACCTCCCTTCTAGCCCACCACTCACCCACAGGCAGTGGAAAGGAAAGGTTAACAGGGAGGATATGGACCTTGTCTTAGTTAGGGTTTTACTGCCATGAACAGACACCATGACTAAGACAAGTCTTATAAAAGACTACATTTAATTAGGGCTGGCTTACAGGTTCAGAGGTTCAGTCTGTCATCATCAAGGTGGGAGCAGGGCAGCATCTAGGCAAGCATGATGCAGGTAGAGCTGAGAATTCCACATCTTCATCTGAAGGCTGCTAGTGGAAGACTCACTTCCAGGCAGCTAGGACAAGGGTATTAAAGCCCATACCTACAAGGCCACACCTACTCCAACAAGGCCACACCTACTCCAACATGGCCACACCTTGAAACAGTGCCACTCCCTGGGCCAAGCATATACAAACCATCACAGACCTGTTTAGAAATACTTCTTTGGGGTAAATCCAATCTGTGTTGTCAGGACATCAGCAGTTCACACAAATCAATAGAAGTATCTTGATTCACTCATAAACATCATTCATCAATCAGCAATGGCCATTCAATCCAGAAGAAACTGCAAGGCTCTGACAATCAGCCCAAGTGTGAGGAAGTGGCAAGAAGCCACTAGGACACCACCAGAAGTTCTTTGGTGCTTTTCTCTCTACAAAGCCATGACAAACGATGACCAGGCAAGGTAAACCAATGCCACAGCATCAGTAAAGCCCAAGGAAGACCAGCAATGAGTGGAAAGATGAAACAATGCCACACAGCATCATGCACTGTCTCTTGGGTTATACTTATACCCTTTCCTAACATCACATGTTCTCTCAAGCATCCACTCTAGCAAAACATCACATGCCCTTTCTCCAGGCAGCTTCCAGAAAAACACCACATGTCTGTTCTCACCAAAACATCCTCCCACGTGTTTGCTTTAGCAAAAACATACTCTCATAAGACAGTTTCCAGAAAAACATCACATGAAACAACTGAGTCTCCAAAAAAACCAAAAATTTCCACTTCACCAAAGAAGGAAGCATGGTAAAGTGTGGACTCTCAAAGCATGAGATACAAAACTGGGACCACTGAGGCAGAGGAAATAACACAGAGATCTGCCCACGCCCCCCACCCAGTCCCCATCTGCCAAGCCAACAAATAAGACCTTTGCAGTCTGATATTCTTTGGATTGAAATAGTCAATGCCTAATCATTTGCCTTCTGGCACCTGTTACAGAACATTACCAGACCAGGTCCTTCTCCAGCCCAAGGTGCTTGGTGATGAAGCTGTTCTGTTCTTACTCTAAGCTAGTCTTCTGGCATGACAGAAACATGGTCGCCATGATTTCTGTCATTCAGTTCAAGATACTCATTGGCTTTCTCTTACAGGCCTCTGAACCTGTAAGCCAATCCCAATTAAATTGTTTCCTTTATAAGAGTTGCTTTGGTCATGGTGCCTCTCCACAGCAACCCTAAGACAACTGGCTAAGCCAAAGCAAAGTGCAGACAATAAGTGGCTTGGAGTACTCATCCACAAATGGGAGGCATGAAAGAAGAGTACGGTGGAAATCTTGTAGGAGTGGGACTTAGGTGAAACTGTGTCTTCTAGACAAGACATGACCACTGCATTCATGAAATCACAATGGCTAGGGTGGCCTGCATAAGACAAACCAGTCACATCCCAGTATGGATGGGAGATAGGTTCACAAGATTCCAATATTAGCAAAGAAGCTATTGACACTTGATAGCAGATGGAGGAGAAATAGTCTATTTTCTTTTAAAGTGTGACCTCCAGTGAGTCACCATATTCCAGTAGATTTCCCTACATGAATTGAACTCACTGGATAATTGTCATAGGGTTTCTATTCTTACACAAGCACCAAAACCAAGAAGCAAGTTGGGAAGGAAAGGATTTATTCAGCTTACACTTCCACATTGCTGTCCATCACCAAAGGAAGTCAGGACTGAAACTCAAGCAGGTCAGGAAGCAGGAGTTGATGCAGAGGCCATGGAGGGATGTTCCTTACTGGCTTGCTTCCCCTGGCTAGCTCAGCTTGCTTTCTTACTGAAGCCAGGACTACCGGCCCAGGGATGGTACCACCCACAATGGGCTTGGGCCCTTTCCCCTTGATCACTAATTGAGATAGGGCCTTACAGTTGATCTCATGGAGGCATTACCTCAAGAGAAGCTCCTTTCTCTATGAAAATTCTAGCTTGTGTCAAGTTGGCACAAAAAAACAGCCAGTACAACTGACCCCTTGTCAACTTGCCACACAAACACATCACTATTAAACCACAACCCTTACATTCTTATTCATCCCCACATTCTAAATAACCTTAAAAGTCCCACAGTCTTTACAAATTCAAACATATTAAAATTTCAATCCCTTTCAAATATCCAATTCTCTTTTGAAATTCAAAATCTTTTACAATTCTAACTGTGGGCTCAACTAAAATACTTTCTTACTGCAAAAGGGAAAAATATCAGGGCACAGTCACAATCAAACTCTAGCCATTCAATGTCTGGGCCCCTCCCAAGGGCTTGGGTCACTTCTCCAGCTCTGCCTTATGCAGCACACAGCTTGTCTTCTAGACTCCAGCTGCCTCTATCCACTCCACTGCTACTGCTGTTCTTGGTGGTCATTCCATGGTACCGGCATCTCTAATACGCTGGGGTCTTCTGCTGCAATCAGGCTTCACCAATAGGCTCTCATTGGCTCTTTTCACTGTGTCAAGCCTCAACTTCTCTGCATGGCCCCTTCAGCCTTGGTCCTTTAACTGCCACTGAGGCTGCACCTTCATCAATGGCCTCTCCTGGCCTCTCACAATACCAAGCATCAGCTGCTGCCCCTTCATAGTTTCAAAACCAGAACCACCTGGGTAACTCTTATAAATTACCAACTTGAGCTGCATAGTGAATTCCAGGACAGCCAGGGCAACACAACACAGAAGTGGATGCTCACAGTCAACTATTGGATGGATCACAGGGCCCCCAATGGAGGAGCTAGAGAAAGTATCCAAGGAGCTAAAGAGATCTGCAACCCTATCAGAGGAACAACATTATGAACTAACCAGTACCCCAGAGCTCTTGACTCTAGCTGCATATGTATCAAAAGATGACCTAGTCGGCCATCACTGGAAAGAGAGGCCCATTGGTCAGGCAAACGTTATATGCCCCAGTACAGGGGAATGCCAGGGCCAAAAAATGGGAATGGGTGGGTAGGGGAGTGGCGGGGGGGGACTTTTGGGATAGCATTGGAAATGTAATTGAAGAAAATACGTAATAAAAAAAAGAAAAAAAAAGAAAGAAAAAATAGTGGATCTACAAGGATTCTGCTTATACATGACTGTAAAGTCACTTTTAAAATAGTTTTTAAACTAGAAAATCTGTATGTGCTTGCAGTTCCATCCCTCAGGAAAATGAGCCAGTAGAAGGAGTTCAGTGCCAGCCTAGGTTCTTGCATAGCACTCTCTCAAAACACAGACAAATAAAAATTATAAGGACCAATTGTTTGTTTAGAAACAACAGTTCAGAATGTGTAAGAACCAGGTTTTTTTTCCCACAGATCTCTTGCTGATGTCTAGATTGAAAAAAAAATGCAATTACAAATCTAGATAGAAATGATTAAAATAGGTTTCACTAAATTCCTACCTAGACTTAATAGCAAGTTCTTCCAACAGTAGAGCCTGAGACTGAAAAAACCACAAAGGGAAGCCTTCCATGTGAGCATGGGCTTCATGATGTTAATGATGAGCTCGGCTGACTCACTGGTATATCTCAGTGGAAAAGATAGCATCTTGTCAAAGCCGTCTGAAATCATCTGTTATTCCTAAGACAGACTCAGATCTCTAGATACCAGCCTCCTGGGAGTGAGTCCCTTGGGCCACTGGTTTCTCCTCCCATGCTATTACATTAGATCTTATCCTTTCTGCTCAATCATATTTCCACATGCTTCAATCATTCCTGCCTGGACAACAAAGGTCCATAAGACTCCCAAGGAACTCGGTCCCAGGAACCGAGCCGTCAACTAGGTGGTCCTGATGCTATCTATGTTCAAGTGCACAGTGTCAGGATGAATTCAATTAGGCATCACCACCTATGTCTGCTGCAGAAGCAATTGCTTGCTTACTAGTGGGTGGAAATCCTCACATTTTTCAGAATGTGTTTTGTTTTTGTTTTTGTTTTTGTTTGTTTTTTTTGTTTTTTTGTTTTTTTTTTTTTTTTTGAGACAGGGTTTCTCTGTGTAGCCCTGGCTGTCCTGGAACTCACTCTGTAGACCAGGCTGGCCTCGAACTCAGAAATCCGCCTGCCTCTGCCTCCCGAGTGCTGGGATTAAAGGCGTGCGCCACCACGCCCGGCCATTTTTCAGAATGTGATGTGTGTTGAGAATATCCACTAAAGTGAACAGAGTACAGGTTGGTTTTATCCTGCTTTCACATCACTAGAGAGATCAGTAACCTGACCAAGCTGAAATGTCTTATTTTACCCTATATGCAGATTTCAAAGGAAAATTGCTTAAGCACATGATTTACCATAAGCTACAAAATCCAAGATGATAAGAATGCTTGCCTAGCACAGATGGACCCTGGGTTCAGTCCTCAGCCACCTAGAATTCAGCACTCTGGAAGTGGAAACGAGAGGAGGGGAAGTGTAAGATCATTTCAGCTCTATAGATAGTTTGAGGCAAGCCTACATAAGTCCCTGTGTCAAGGGGGAAAAAAAAGCAAATGATCAGAACTATTTAAATGTAACTAAAAACAGCACATGGAAATTATTGTAGAAGAATAGAGATGCTAATTTTGGAGGATACTTTTTAATTTCTGAAATACTTTAAAATTTCAGTTTTTATTATCTTGGCATACACACGCATATCACGTATCATTTTTTCACTGGGTTAACTAGGAAAGACATATGCTTGTTGAGTTCCTGTTGGAATACCTAACGATGCTTGTGAGACAACCATCAGCTTATCCTCCAAATCCTTTTCCTATGAATCAGTGATGAGCCACGAATCTTTAAAAGTAAACACTGAGATTTTCTCAGTTGCTTCTAGCCCACGTAAGTTTCATCTTGTTAGACTGCTTTCACTCATCCTGTCTTACTAATTTCTAAATTAATCACTAATTGGTGTTCCTATGTATGTAATAACCTAGGGCTGATATTAGGATAAAGCAAATAACATACTTATTTAGGGCACAGATTCTGAAGGACACCAAACAATGACATTTCAACGTAATATTTTAAAAGTTAAAAAAATTGATGCAAATAAAATCCGTGATAAACAAAATTATCAAGATTGTAAATGTAACCTTTCTTTGATTGTTTCATGACCTCTTGCCATTGTTAGAGTTGTCTCTAAGCAGCATAAGCTAGACCTATCACTTTCCTCAGCATATCTCATGACAATGACATGGGACCTATAAAAAAAAAAGTGTTTTATAACAGTCATGATTTCTGTTTTCCTTTTTTTTTTTCACTTGGCTCATAATATGGGAAGATATTTTGGTATGTATATGAGGAGCACACATCTTCCCCTTTTACTTAGCACTTTAATAAGGTACCCCGTGGCACTAAAATAACAATTTTCCACATTCCCCAGATTCATTATTTGTAAGTTAACACCCAAAATAAGTGTTGAAAAGGGTGTGAGGAGAGGAGAGCCCTCGTTGGGATTGCAAACCGGTGCAGCCACTGTGGAAATCAGTGTGAAGAATTCTCAAAAGGCTAAAGATAAATCCAACCATGTGACCCAGCTATACCACTCCTTGGCATGTGACCAAGGGACTCAGCATCCTGCTCCACTTGTTCATCCATGTTCATCCATGGCTCTATTCATAATAGTTGGAGAATGGGAACAACCTGAATATCCTTCACCCAACAAGTGGAGAACGGAAACGTGGTACATATATAAACCGAAGAATGCTATTCAGCTATAAAAAGAAATGAAATCATGAAAATTTCAGGTAAGTAGATGAAACTGGGAAATATTATATTAAATGAAGTAATTCCTAAGCAGAGGGACAAATGTTTCTCTCATTTATTCTGTTCCATTTGATGGCGTGTTTTCTTATTTGTGGCTCCTAGCTTGAAATCGTCAGACATGAGTGTACAATCTGGAGTGACCGCAGAAGCCAGGAGAATAAAAAGAAACATGGGATGGGAAAAGAACTCTAGACAGGTCAATAGCAGGACATAAGTGATATAAAGGAGCAAATGGGGAGGGACTTTAATTTGGAAGAAGGGGGAAGGGAGTTCTGTATCTCATTACAGAACTAGATAGAGAAGGGGCATTTTAAGAGGAATGGGGTGGAGAAGTGGTAAATAGCACTAATGATGTTGAAAATAGACATAGGGAAAGACTATTGGATATTGACCTAGAATTACATACTACTCTGGGTGATAACCTAACAAAACTCCAGGACCAGGCATGAGAAACCTTCTTGAATTGTTGGTTAGGGTAGCCCTAGAAACCCTCAAAACAATATTAGATATTACTGTTGCCCTTGGTTGCCCTGAAGAAGATAAAGGTAAGCTCCTACTGCTAAATATACCACCCACTTTAGATGCAGACCTTGGAGCAAGTGATCTTGATCTGAACCATGAACTTCCTCCCAATGAATAGCCTTCAGAGGACCAGAGGAGCTACAAAAGCTTCCCCACTGTGACACTTAGAAACCACAGCAATGGCCATTACAGCAAGGGCAAGATATCCCTAAAGGTACAGTAGTGGTACTCATATCTTGGTGGAAGCCAACAGCTCTCTAAATGGACTTAAGTCTTAATAAACAAAACTTAAATAATGTGTGGTACTAGAAACCTAGCCAAGGACTAGTGAGGCTATGGATCTTACAGGAGAACATATGACTGCCACTTCACTAGACCACGGTAACTCCTAGATGCGTGTAAAACATGTCCTTATACCCTCAAGTACGTACACCTCTAACCCCTCATCAAAGAAGCTCCCTTTGCAGAAAACAAAGATCATTACAGAAAACCACAGCTAGTCCTAAGTGTGCCAAGCAAGCCCCATTGGGTTCATCTAGAAAACAACTCCTACACTAAAGTCTTGGGGAGCATTTCAGGAGAAGAATGGAAAGATTCTGAGAGGAGGGAGACCAGAGTGTCTCCTGCAAAATTGTGCCCCCTAGAAATGATGAGGAAGCTGCAGCCATAAAACCACAACCAAAGGAAAGGCTCATAAGCAAAATCTGAACAGGGCCAACACCAGTTGACTGGCCATGGTGCTTTGAATGAGGACGGCCGCTATGAGTGCATATGTTTGAATGCCGGGCCCCAAATTGGCGTAACTGTTGTTTGATAAGGATTAAGAGGAACGGCCTTCTTGAAGGTGTGACACTAGGGGTGGGCTTCAAGGGTATGAAATTCCTGGGAGAGGTAACCCAGTCATACTATGAAGTCTATTTGCTGAATGAAGTATTTTAAAAATTACCTAGAAACACCAATCTCTGGGAACTATCCCTTCACATTATTAACTTTCCTGAATTAAGGAGACTATTATGACATAATCATGCCATCTCTCTCCATGAGAGTCTATTTGGCAGCCTGTCTAAGCATCCCCAGACTGCTGATCCAACAAAACTTGGAACATCGATACTTAAAATTAAGCCTCTGAATCAAACTCTCAAGTGAAGCAGAAAGACTTGAAAGGAACAAACCCCACCCTATTCCTGTAGTGTGACAGGAGTGGTAATTGGAAGATTGCTTTCTGTCTCAAATTCAAGACAGAGATTTCCCTGCTTAATCTTGATCCCTCTTCTTCATCCCATCTTTTTTTTTTTCTGTCAATAAACCTCATCGACTAAGTTTCTTCAACGGTCTCAGTTCTGTCCTCCACAGTGCACCCTCAATATCAATGTAACCCCATTGTTATGTTTATAACCAAATGTAAGCATACGTCTGTTTTTAAGATCGTATGCTCTTGTAAAAGTTTGTTTAAAGTGCCCACAACTTGCCACCTTACTTTAAACCTTATGAGATTTTAAAATCCACACTTTGTGCTTGAGCATATGCTTGTGAAACTTTTGCTTGTACATCACGCACTAAACCTTTTTTAAATTTTCAATTAAATATTTGATCCATTCTATTGAAAAAAAAAAAAAAGATCGTATGCTCTTCCTATACAAATACGGATTCATTTATGAATAGATATGAGTCATCTTATACATCTATGTGATTGTTTCATGTGTTTGCTCTATGTCTGGTGATTTTTAGGATTTTGTTTCAATTTTAAATTTACTCTTTATTTTCTGTATTTTGTGCAGTGAGTATTATGCTAACTGTATAAGTAGCTAGAGGATTTTATAAACCCATATAGCTTGAAGTTTGCTCCAGTTTTCCTTATGTAGTGTATCAGATACAGGAACCTGCTGGTGTAGATTATTTTCATATACACCAGTATCTGTACTAACAATGATTTTTCTACCTTCTCTTTGTTTTTGTCAATGCAAAAATTAATTGTATGCTAGTTTTTAGGAGAATCAATTATTTTGTTATATCAATCAAAAAATAAGAGTGACAATATAGGATATCACGAGGGTGTTTAGGCACAGTCTAAATTACATGTATAATCCCTGAGTGTCCATAATCTGAAATGCTAGTGATTAGAAGGATTTAAAACATTAGAGTTTTGTCAGACTATGACAGTCAGACAGAAATATTTCATATGCATAATGAGGCAATTAGGGAATGGAACTCACACTCATAGATAGATAGATAGATAGATAGATAGATAGATAGATAGATAGATAGATATGATATATATATATCATAGCCTCAAGGATATTCTATGTAATATTTTCAGTAATTTTGTACACAAAAGAAACTTTAATAATGCAGAATTTTCCACTGAGGTCATCATATTGATACCAGAAAGCTTCAAGTTTGAGAGTATTTTGATTTGAGATTTCAGATTAAAAGTCTTTTACTTATGTCTAAAATCATCACCTGGATGATTAAAGGAAACGAGGAAAGAGAAGGGAGTGGTACTGAACTCAACGTCAGATGTATCCACTTAAAATCTTAGTTTATTGTTGACATGTTTCCTGTTGACCAAAGTGTTCCAAACAATCCACTACTCTCTCCTTCCTCCAAATTCTTCAGATGTTGTTTATGTAACACATTTAGAACTCAATCCAGTATGTGCGTATGCTGGTATATTTTCATTATGTGTTAGAGCCAATGTTTCCAAAGAGAACATAAACAAAGCAAGGTCAGATAATATTGCACACGAGCGCACGAGCTCCCGACACAATGCTGCCTGCAGAGTTAGCCAGGTCCATTGGCACAAGCAGGGGAAGATGGTATCTTCACACTGGGGCTTGTTCAGTTTACACTCAAATCATGAGACATCCAACTTCCTAACAACCTTGCACTTAAACCTGCAGGTTTAAACCTGCACTTATACCTGGGTCAGTTCTTTCAGTCATCTCTCACAGAATGTTTGACAATGACAGTGATGTGCGGAATTAAAGTCCATTGTTATTTACAATAATTATGTCTTATATGACTATATGCATGTTGCTTAATTAAGCACGAGATGCTTCATTTAGGAAGTACATGTGAAAATCAAAACTAAAAGATAAATCTAGAGCAGGCTCTCTTGACATTTGTTTTGAATAAGGAGTTATCAAAATACTCTGTTGAAAAAGGCAGAGGAAGGGCTAGAAGATAGAGCGCTTGAGTGATACAAGTGTTCAATTACCAATATCACAGAAAAGAGATGGGATGAATCCATGGTTCAGGAGGTAAAAAGTACCTGAATTTAATATTAAGCCACATCACATGAATTTGATCCCCAGAAACCACATGGTAGAAGGAAAGAACTATGAAGTGGAAATGTCTGGGTTTGTTGGAGATTCGATTGAGTCACATGATGTTTTCCTGGAAACTGTCTCATGAGAGGATGTTTTGCGGAAGCACACACACGAGAGGAGGTTTTGATGGTAACAGACGTGTGTTTTTCTGGAAGACGCTTTGCTAGAGCAGACGCTGGAGCGAGCACGTGCTGTCTGGACAGAGTATAAGAATAACCCAGCAGACAGTGGAACGACATTGGTTCACCTTGCTGGTCTTCATTGGGATTTTCTGATGTTAGACTTCACTGATGATGCTAGTGAGCTGGTTCACCTCCTTTCCTCGCTGATCTTTGCTTGTTGTGACTTCATAGAGAGAAACTCACCAAAGAACTTGTGCCAATTAGTGGATCCTCTTGGTTTCTCCTGGATCAAGCCACTGCTGCTGATTCCCGGTTGATGTTTTGCTAGTAGACTGGACTACAGACAACAAAGATTGGGATCGCCACAAGGAATTTCTTCTAAACAGATCCACATCTCCTTGTCCTTTGGTCAGTGGGCTATATGGGCAGTTAAAGCATTCAAGAACTCTTATTAAAGTAGGTTTTTAAAAATGTAAGCCTACAGAACCAACTCCCAAAAGTTGTTCTTTGACCTCTACACGTGTGCACACATGTGAACACACACTTAATTTTTTTCAAGAAGATGATGAGTTCTGTGGAAGAATGAGGAGGGAAATATTTCAGCGATTCTTGGGGATTCACACTGAAGTATTGAGCTGAGTTTTGACTAGTTTAGCACTTCTCGACAAAATTATTTTGTTGTCTAACATTTAATCTTGTCTTTCAAACATACTTTGGGGAATGCAGATTGTGAAACTCATAATTCCATTCTCCCTACCTTAAAAGTCATATCAAGCATTAAACAAGCAGGTTACCACCATATGGTTTGGGGGTTAATTAAAACATCTAAAACTCCTAAAATTTTTTGTGTCTACAGTTATCCTTTGGTATCTGTTGTGCATCTGTGTATCTCTTGCTAAACCTTCAGCGTCTAGGGAGCCAACTATAAAAGCTACCTATCCTGAAGTTCTTAACTGAGAGTCATGTCATCTTGGCTGGCAACCCTCCATCACCTCATATGTTTCTCGAATGCTGTTGATTTTCTCTGGCTCAGGAATGGTAATACTTAAAATGCTCGACCTGAGAATGCATCTATCAACACCCAAGGATGCTGTGGATTACACAGCTATACTGCTTGCACATGGTGGGGCAGGGGGGAGCAACCAAAAAAAAATCTATTTGATAAAGAACAAAACCTGGCCATACTTAAAATGTTAAAAATCTGATTTGCAGCTGTCTCTATCACTCTGGAAAAAAAAAACAAAAAACAGAGAAAGACAGTGAAAGCATAGAGCTGGAATAGGGTTCTGGATGCCATAGCAACGGCATATTCCGTGGTGGCATTATGTACCACCTGGCATGCTCCTAACTAAAGTGTAATATTTTGTCTCAGGATTCACCAAAATGGGACAAAGCATAGACATTACATAGACAGCAATCACATTAAAGCAACCTAGCAGTTGGAGCTTGAAGCATTCATCATTTTAATTTCCCTAATAATGCCTTTTGTGCGGCCAGGTGTTAGCGCCATATCAAGATTTATGAGTAAAGCCAAACTCAGAAGTATTTGAAAAGAAAAAGAAAAATGTGTGTTATAAACTTGCTAAGAAGACCTCGCTGAAATGTATTTCAGTAAGAAGTTCTAGCTAAACCTTCAGTTTATGTAATCAACAGAAGGAATGAAACAGAGGAACCTCAAATGAAGACTGGCTATGACCTTGTGTGTCATATTCTCCTACCTCCAAACACAGGGCTCTTGTGACAGAGATACACAGCATTTCACAGCATTGGTACAGAACCGTTCATAAATTAAAGGTCTCAATAATTTTCTTTATCTTTGGATCAAAATTAGCCCTTTTATGATTTAGACAATTTAGGAAATTGTAGGCTCAAATTCAACCCCCAAAATATTGAGATGTATTCAGTAAGCATCCATTCGCTGAGAGCGTATTGTATATAGAATACTACAGATGTCATGAGCCATATATACCTTGTCAATCAACAAAACATCTGCAGCATTCTCCTTTAAGAATACATGGAGTTCGCACTGCTTGCTTATTTTGAAATTAAGCATGGACATGCGCTTTGCTTGGAACAAGAGAATGTGAGCAAGAGGGAAATGTGTCACTGTCTGGCAGACATCATAGGAGACATCGTTTGACAAATTGCCTCTCTACTGCTTCTGTGATCAGATAAGCACGCATGGAAATGGTCCTCAGTCCATCAAATCTCCAAGCCCTGCTAGCCTGTGTTGGACCTGAAATCCAAAAGGGAAAATTCTGGTATGTGCCAGGGAGTTGGGTTGTTGATTACCATAGCATAATTTTGCCTCTCTTGTCTGATTAAAAAAAATTATAATCACCTTAATCACAAAGTCCATGCCACAATAAATGCTATTCTACCTTTGCTTCAGCATAATTTCACTGTCAAATGTCTTTAATTTCACTTAATAAGGGAGATAATTGTGTGTCAGAAAGGTAAAAACAACTTGTCCAAGAGGGAGCAAATGGAAAATGACTGAGCCTCAAGTCAAACCAAGTTCTGAATCAATGCTTTTCCACCAACCATATAGCCTACTCTTGAGAAATATTATAGTCACATTAAATTTTTAAAATATATGAAACAAAATTGTGATGAAGCAACTGCATCGTTTCTACCAACAAAACTCAGTTTAAAAAACTCTTTCCATAAATACAAGTATAAAAATTAATTTCTTGGTTATTTGGGAACTTCTGGTCTCCTATGAACTCTTGGATTGGTTTTTCTAGATCTGTGTAATTTGCCATGAGAACCTTAATGAGCAGTTCCTGGAATCTGTAGAATAAATTTGGTAGTATATTCATTTTTCACAATATTAATTTTGTCAATCCAGGAGCACAGAAAGTCCTGTGTCTTTCTTTTTTGTTGTGTTTTTGTTTTTGTTTTTGTTTTACAAGGCAGGGTTTCGCTATGTAGCCCTGGCTGTCCTGGAACTCATTCTGTAGACCAAGCTGGCCTCGAACTCAGAAATCCACCTGCCTCTGCCTCCCGAGTGCTGGGATTAAAGGCATGTGCCACCACGCCCAGCGTCCTGTGTCTTTCTTAATGTCATTTTACAACATCTTGGAGCTGCATTGCAGAAGTTTTTTCACTTCTTTAGGTTGATTTATTCACTGCTACTTTGTATGCTTATTACAGCTATTATTAATGACTTATGTTTTCCGAATTTCTTTCTCTTGAGAGCTGATTGTTGGTGTGTATATTGATTTTATATCCTGAAACTTCACAGTAATTAGTTATTAGATGTGAGGGTTTTCTAAGCAGGAAGAACACAGCTGTGAATGTGACAGTATCTGACCTTAAGTTATACTACAAAGCTAATAATGACAAAGACAGCATGATACTGACATAAAAATAGATGGGTCAGTATATAGAATAACCCAGAAGTAAACTGACAAGCCTGGGCCCACCAACATTTTGATAAAGATGGCAAAGGCATGCAGTGAGATGGATGGTGCTGGTAAAACGGAAAACTGAGCATCTACCTACAGAAGAATCGGATTAGATCCATATCATTCCCCCTGAAAAAAATCAACTCAAAGAAGATCAAAGACCTTAATTTAAAACCTGAAATGTTGAAACTTTGAGAGGGAGTACTCCTCAAGATGGTGTGTGGGAAGCCACATATGCCATTACAAGGTGGCGCTGGCTACCGCTGGCCACCACCCATAAGTCTGGGTAAACAACCAATGTGTACACATGCAGTAAAGTTTTTCACCAAGTCACTGCCTGGCCCGGGCATGATAATGAGGCTCTGCAAGGTACTGAGAGAGAATAACCAATCAGATGAGAGACATGCAAATAAGGTATGATAATGAGGCTCAGTGAGGTACTGAGAGAGAATAACCAATCAGATGAGGAACATGCAAATGAGGTAGAATGCATAACCAATCCTGGTGTGAGACACGCCTCTCCTAGGCCTATATAAGCAGCACCAGTTCTGGGCTCGAGGGGTCTTCTTGCCTACGCAGTAAATGCTCTCCCAATAAACGTGTTGCAGAAGGATCCTGTTGTGGTGTCTGCTTTGCTGGCGAGTCAGGGCGCTCACAATGGTGGGCTAGGAAAACACTCTGAAAAGAACCCAGAAGCCTCCATGCTGTGAGATGCTCATTCCTTGCCCACAGGCCCAGCTCCAGAACCACGGTTTTGAAGACATCATTTCCTGGTCCAACTAAACGGCTCATTCACCAGCTTGACCCAGCCCAGCTCTAATCATGCAGCTCCTGCACTGACCCAACCTAGGGAAGGACAGATTCTCATACCAGACACACAGCTGATGAACAAAGTGCACATTCCCAGGTCAAGTTCCCAGGCTAAGCAAATACAGCATTAGTGAGGAAGCCAGCATGTCTTCCATCAAAGTGTCTACTAATGAGAACTACCAAGATGAATCCCAGGATGCAAAATTAAAACAAAAATTGATTTAAAAAAAAAAAGATTATCAAAGAATTCAAGGAATTTAGGAGGACATGAACAAACAGTTTATTTAATTCCAAGATCATAACCAGAAATGTATTTGTGATATTTAAAAAGCATAAATATTGGGCTGGAGAGATGGATCAACGGTTAAGAGCATTGACAGCTCTTCCAGAGGTCCTGAGTTCAATTCCCAGCAACCATCTGTAATGGAATCTGATGCCATCTTCTGGTGTGTCCGAAGTGTGCTCATATATATAAAATAAATGGATAATTCTTTTTTAAAAAAAAAGAAAGGGAGGGAGGGAGGAGAGAGAGAGAGAGAGAGAGAGAGAGAGAGAGAGAGAGAGAGAGAGAGAGAGAGAAAGAGAGAGAGAGAGAGAAAGAGAGAGAGAGAGAGAGAGAGAGAGAACAGACAAATACCCAGCCATAAGAAATGAGCATTCAGGAAATGTGGAACACCGCCCAAAAATATCAAATCTTTATAATCTCAGAGGCTACACTCATATAAAGTCTCACCAACATGACTGTCTAAAAACAGAGAAGAGAACAAGACACGCCAGAGTGAACAGAGGGAAAAAAAAAGAGGTCTCATCTCTACGCAAGGATGGGGTAACCAGGGATGCTGGGGTGGGAGACATGGTGCATTCCCCAGGGAAGTGCACATCAGTGGGGTGACCACTTGTGTTCATTGATGAAAACGTACATCCAAGATTGGTGCCTAGCCCAATCGCTATCAGAGAGGGTTCCTCCTGCAGCTGGTGGGAGTAGATGCAAAGACCCACAGCTAAACATTAGGCAGAGCTCGGAGAACCCTCTCGATGAAGGGGAAGGGTTGTAGGAGTCGAAGGGGTCAAGGACACTGGGAGAACATGGCCTGCAGAGTTAACTAAGCAGGGCTCATAGGAGCTCACAGAGACTGAAGCAGCAATCACGGAGCCTACATGGGTCCACACTAAGTCTTCTGCATATCTATTATGGTTGTTAGCCTTGGTGTTTTTGCAGAACTCCTGACAATAGTAGTGAGGGTGTCTCTGACTCTTTCATCTGCTCTTGGGACCCTTTTCCTCCTACTGGGTTGCCTCACCCAGCCCTGATAGGATGGCTTGTGTCTTATTGTAACTCGTTACTTTGTATTCAGTTGATATCCCTGGGAGGCCTGCTCTTTCCTGAAGGGAAATGGAAAAATGGATTTGGGGGGGGGTGTGCAGGAGAGGCTGGGAAGAGTGGAGAGAAGGATGTATTGTATAAGAGAAGAATAATTTTTTAAATAAAAAAATAGATACAAGTAACATTATACAGATTGAGTAGGCCAAACTTAGGAATATATGTATATAATATATCATATGTACATATGCATGTAACTACAATAATGAAAAATAGGCCAATATTTGAAGGAAAGCAGGGAGGAATATATGAGAGAGTTTGGGTGGAGGAGAAGTGGGGGGAATGATGTAATTATAGTATTGTCTCAAAAGTAAAAAAAGAAAAAAGAAAAAAATCAAAACTTTAAATTAAGGACATAGAAGAGGGAAAAGAATCCCAGGACAATGGCAACAAAGGTGATAGATGAAAACTTCCCCCAAATTAAAGAAACACCAAATTAAAGAGGTACAAGAGGAACAGAGAATCCCAACCCGACAAGACCAGAAAAACGTCTCCCCAAGACATAGTATAGCTAAAACACTAAATATAAGGAACAAAGAAAAAACATTGAAAGCTGAGAAAGAAAAATAATATGAGTCACAGTACACAAGACAGACTGCCAGGATTTTCTTTTGACCTACACATGCACTATGGTGCACACATGTGCTGTGGTGCACACACACCCGTACTCACACCCTCACACAAAGAAGTTCTTTGTTCAAAGTCTGTCTTCACCTCAATCCAACATGTGTGCAAGAAGCAGATGTATTTTGACTTGAGGGACAAGCAAGAAAGTGTCTGTCATTTTCACTCTGAACCTGTGACCTTCAACTCTGAATGTGATCTACACACTCCGGGTCACCCTAGTTCTCAGGAGTTTTTAACCTCCACAATGAAGGTTGTTCTTATCTGTCGCCGTACCCTCCCTTTCAGTGATATTTTGAAGATATTTTTGTTTGAAGATATTCATGCTTTGGGTTTTTGTTTTTTACTTTACTGGACTTTTGTTTATATATGCTATTTTTTTTAATTTTGTGTTTGTGTGTGTGTATGTGTGTGTGTGTGTGTGCATGTGCATCTGTCTGCCTGCATGTATATGTGTTTCTTGTGCTTTTTTCCATTTATTTTATTTTATCCTTTTTATTTGTTTGTTTTATTTGCCTGTTTGTTTTCTAGAGAGGAAAAGGTGTGGAGTTGGATGGGTAGAGAGGTGGGGTGGACCCGGGATTTGATGAGGGAAGGAAAACTAATCAGAATGTATTGTATGAAAAAAAAAAAAAACCTATAGAACCAAGGACTGTTCCTATTTAGCTTGAAATCCACTCCAGGACACATGACGGGGTACTACTGGCAGCTAGTGTCAAAAGGAAAATTCTCCCACGTCCAGTGTCATTGTCATCAATCGAAGAAGCAGACTATACTCGCAGAACCTGGAAGATCTTCCTACGAGAGTGGGTCTCCTCTGCCCTCTGGTGGCAGAAATCTGCATCACACATACTGTCAACGCAGTAGCAGGAAAAGGCTATTTTGAGACAGTGTCAGTGACAAATCATGGAGCAGAGTGATGTCCCTAGGGTGCTGTCATTTGAGGAAAGATACTGGGATGTATAGCTCTGCCTGTGTTTGTGAAACGGTGGCAGGAAATCCTAAAAAGAAGCAAAATGGTCCTGTGGAGCAGAGAAGGGTAGAAAGGAAAGGCATGGCGACTAAGGGGATATTTCCACAGCGTATATTTTCTGTGCTTGGGTGGAGCTAGAGAGATGGGGCCATGGCTTAAGAGCCCTTGTTGCTCTTGCAAGGGACCCAGGTTCGGGTCCCAGCAATCACATGGTGATGCACAACCATCTATAGCTCCAGGGGACACCAAAGCTAAAATAGTTTTTAATTATGTTTTATAAGTATACAAAGCCAAAACAAACTTTGATATGTTTGCCAGTATCAACCTGAGGCAACTTCTCCACAGGGAGAGAGAATAGTTCAGGGCACACCCCATGCCAGAGGCACTGGGAACAATGCCTTGGAAGAGCAGAGTTCTCTGTGCAGGTGGCAGTATGTTTTAAGTATAATATCACATGGCACTTTATTCATTTGCACTACATGTGCACACAAGCACATACATACACAGGCACACATGCACAGAGGTGGGGGAGAGAGAACTAATAAAAATAAATTTTAAAAGTAAAAATGGATGCTATCATACCATATGCAGATAAATATGATTTATCTTTTTTCAGCTCTTGTGCCTCTATATCACGAAGTATTAAATAAAGCTTTCAATATAACACTGTATGATAGAATAGGGTCCCATGACAACTTCTGACTCATGCTTAGTTACAGGACTTAACACGTCACCTTCCTCCACTCTGACTACAGCTCTGTGCTGTGTATCAAGATGGTCCTCACGGAACAGGTGAGGACCTGAACGATGGTGGTTCTGTGACCTCTTCTGGTAAAAGGTATTTATTTATGTGCTTGTTCTGGGGAAATGAGGATATGCATATCAGGCCTGGTGCGCCACCTTGTGGAGGCAAGAATGTAGTGCATCTGAACACAGGCTATCAACATCAGGGCCCACCAGTCACCCTCACCGCAGACACATTCCTTCTCTCAAAAAGAAAGCCAACCCCAGTCAAGAAGGAAAGGCATGCGCACTCTCCAGTGAGGTTCATGTGCATCCCTCAACCTGGCAAAAGTCTGATATGACCAGGGAGTCCCAGGGCACTGATGTCATCGGACAACTCAAGCCAGTGTCTTCTGTCTGGCCCTTTGCCCTGCCCAGGGTCTGATGTACTCTTTACTGAAAGAGGCTTACTCCTTTAAAAGTTACACTCGGGAGACCACCTCCCATTCTCCCCAAACTCTGAGCTATTCCCCAAGCACAAACGTCTAACCGCGCCCATCTCAAGCCTTCACAGGCTGCGCAGGAACCTGGCCAGGCCACTGACCATACTGTCAAGAGAATCCTGCTATCTCCCACCTCCGAACATGGCCACCAGTTCCCGCCAGGAGACTTGGTTTGAATAATGAATATCCATGTCTAGACTCCAGAACCTGCCTGGAAGAGAGACCACTCAGCTATCCTCGCCACCCCAACAGTCGCGTCCAACTCAGCCAGCAAGAAAAACGCAACTGATTTCCGGCTCCAGACAACTGGCCACCTTCCTGGTGAGAGCACAGGGGTCCACCCGGCCCGAGAGGCTTATGCCTCACGTTCCGTGGGGGCCACCTTGGTTCCGGGACTCCGCGGCGGGCGGTCTGCAGGTGAGAGTGTGGAACACAGAGGCCAGCAGCTTCTGGAACGGGCGAGAGCCACAGAGCCTCTGAGGCGGCGCCATTTTCGGCTACAGACAACCTGCCACCTTCCTGGTCAGAGCACAGGTGTCCGCACAGCCCAGGAGGCTTCTGCCTCACGTTCCGCGGGGGCCACCTTGGTTCCGAGACCCCGCGGCCAGCGGTCTGCGGGTGAGAGTGTGGAACACAGAGGCCAACAGTTTCTGGAACGGGCGAGAGCCACAGAGCCTCTGAGGCGGCGCCATTTCCGGCTCCAGACAACCGGCCAACTTCCTGGTCAGAGCACAGGTGTCCGCACAGCCCGGGGGGCTTCTGCCTCACGTTCCGCGGGGGCCACCGTGATTCTGGGACTCCGCAGCGGGCAGTCTGCAGGCCAAAGCAACACAGCTTCTGGGAAAGATCCTGTTTTGGGCCTTCATCTTCGGCCAGGAGGAGGTCCAAACACCAGATAACTGTGCACCTCCCTGAAAGAGGAGAGCTTGCCTGCAGAGACTGCTCTGACCACTGAAACTCAGGGAAGAGAGCTAGTCTCCCTGGTCTGCTGATATAGTGTAACAAAATCACCAGAGGAACAATCTCTAAACAGAGACAACTATAACAACTAACTCCAGAGATTACCAGATGGCGAAAGGTATACGTAAGAATCTTACTAACAGAAACCAGGACTACTCACCATCATCAGAACCCAGCACTCCCACTTCGCCCAGTCCAGGGCACCCTAACACACCTGAAAAGCTAGACCTGGATTTAAAAGCATATCTCATGATGATGGTAGAGGACATCAAGAAGGACTTAAATAACTCACTTAAAGAAATACAGGAGAACACTGCTAAACAAGTAGAAGACATTAAAGAGGAAACACAAAAATCCCTTAAAGAATTACAGGAAAACATAACCAAACAGGTAGAAGACATTAAAGAGGAAACACAAAAATCCCTTAAAGAATTGCAGGAAAACACAACCAAACAGGTGATGGAATTGAATAAAACCATCCAAGACCTAAAAAGGGAAGTAGACACAATAAAGAAAACCCAAAGTGAGGCAACAGTGGAGATAGAAACACTAGGAAAGAAATCTGGATCCATAGATGCGAGCATCAGCAACAGAATACAAGAAATGGAAGAGAGAATCTCAGGTGCAGAAGGTTCCATAGAGAACATCGGCACAACAATCAAAGAAAATGGAAAATGCAAAAAGATCCTAACTCAAAACATCCAGGAAATCCAGGACACAATGAGAAGACCGAACCTACGGATAATAGGAGTGGATGAGAATGAAGATTTTTCAACTCAAAGGACCAGCAAACATCTTCAACAAGATTATTGAAGAAAACTTCCCAAATCTAAAGAAAGAGATACCCATGAACATACAAGAAGCCTACAGAACTCCAAATAGACTGGACCAGAAAAGAAATTCCTCCCGACACATAATAATCAGAACAACAAATGCACTAAATAAAGATAGAATACTAAAAGCAGTAAGGGAAAAAGGTCAAGTAACATATAAAGGCAAGCCTATCAGAATTACACCAGATTTTTCACCAGAGACTATGAAAGCCAGAAGAGCCTGGACAGATGTTATACAGACACTAAGAGAACACAAATGCCAGCCCAGGCTACTATACCCAGCCAAACTCTCAATCACCATAGATGGAGAAACCAAAGTATTCCACGACAAAATTAAATTCACCAATTATCTCTCCACGAATCCAGCCCTTCAAAGGATAATAACAGAAAAAAACCAATACAAGGACGGGAACCACGCCCTAGAAAAAACAAGAAGATAATCCCTCAACAAAACTAAAAGAAGACAGCCACAAGAACAGAATGCCAACTTTAACAACAAAAACAACAGGAAGCAACAATTACTTTTCCTTAATATCTCTTAATATCAATGGTCTCAACTCCCCAATAAAAAGACATAGACTAACAGACTGGCTACACAAACAGGACCCAACATTCTGCTGCTTACAGGAAACCCATCTCAGGGAAAAAGACAGACACTACCTCAGAGTGAAAGGCTGGAAAACAATTTTCCAAGCAAATGGTCTGAAGAAACAAGCTGGAGTAGCCATTTTAATATCAGATAAAATCGACTTCCAACCCAAAGTTATTAAAAAAGACAAGGAGGGACACTTCATACTCATCAAAGGTAAAATCCTCCAAGAGGAACTCTCAATTCTGAATATCTATGCTCCAAATGCAAAGGCAGCCACATTCATTAAAGACACTTTAGTAAAGCTCAAAGCACACGTTGCACCTCACACCAATAATAGTGGGAGACTTCAACACACCACTTTCATCAATGGACAGATCGTGGAAACAGAAACTAAACAGGGACACAGTGAAACTAACAGAAGTTATGAAACAAATGGACCTGACAGATATCTACAGAACATTTTATCCTAAAACAAAAGGATATACCTTCTTCTCAGCACCTCACGGGACCTTCTCCAAAATTGACCATATAATTGGTCACAAAACAGGCCTCAACAGATACAAAAATATTGAAATTGTCCCATGTATCCTATCAGACCACCATGGCCTAAGACTGATCTTCAATAACAACATAAATAATGGAAAGCCAACATTCACATGGAAACTGAACAACACTCTTCTCAATGATACCTTGGTCAAGGAAGGAATAAAGAAAGAAATTAAAGACTTTTTAGAGTTTAATGAAAATGAAGCCACAACGTACCCAAACCTATGGGACACAATGAAAGCATTTCTAAGAGGGAAACTCATAGCTCTGAGTGCCTCCAAGAAGAAACGGGAGAGAGCACATACTAGCAGCCAGACAACACATCTAAAAGCTCTAGAAAAAAAGGAAGCAAATTCACCCAAGAGGAGTAGACGGCAGGAAATAATCAAACTCAGGGATGAAATCAACCAAGTGGAAACAAGAAGAACTATTCAAAGAATTAACCAAACGAGGAGTTGGTTCTTTGAGAAAATCAACAAGATAGATAAACCCTTAGCTAGACTCACTAAAGGGCACAGGGACAAAATCCTAATTAACAAAATCAGAAATGAAAAGGGAGACATAACAACAGATCCTGAAGAAATCCAAAACACCATCAGATCCTTCTACAAAAGGCTATACTCAACAAAACTGGAAAACCTGGACGAAATGGACAAATTTCTGGACAGATACCAGGTACCAAAGTTGAATCAGGATCAAGTTGACCATCTAAACAGTCCCATATCACCTAAAGAAATAGAAGCAGTTATCAATAGTCTCCCAGCCAAAAAAAGCCCAGGACCAGACGGGTTTAGTGCAGAGTTTTATCAGACCTTCAAAGAAGATCTAATTCCAGTTCTGCACAAACTATTTCACAAAATAGAAGTAGAAGGTACTCTACCCAACTCATTTTATGAAGCCACTATTACTCTGATACCTAAACCACAGAAAGACCCAACAAAGATAGAGAACTTCAGACCAATTTCTCTTATGAATATCGATGCAAAAATCCTCAATAAAATTCTCGCTAACCGAATCCAAGAACACATTAAAGCAATCATCCATCCTGACCAAGTAGGTTTTATTCCAGGGATGCAGGGATGGTTTAATATACGAAAATCCATCAATGTAATCCATTATATAAACAAACTCAAAGACAAAAACCACATGATCATCTCGTTAGATGCAGAAAAAGCATTTGACAAGATCCAACACCCATTCATGATAAAAGTTTTGGAAAGATCAGGAATTCAAGGCCCATACCTAAACATGATAAAAGCAATATACAGCAAACCAGTAGCCAACATCAAAGTAAATGGAGAGAAGCTGGAAGCAATCCCACTAAAATCAGGGACTAGACAAGGCTGCCCACTTTCTCCCTACCTTTTCAACATAGTACTTGAAGTATTAGCCAGAGCAATTCGACAACAAAAGGAGATCAAGGGGATACAAATTGGAAAAGAGGAAGTCAAAATATCACTTTTTGCAGATGATATGATAGTATATATAAGTGACCCTAAAAATTCTACCAGAGAACTCCTAAACCTGATAAACAGCTTCGGTGAAGTAGCTGGATATAAAATAAACTCAAACAAGTCAATGGCCTTTCTCTATACAAAGAATAAACAGGCTGAGAAAGAAATTAGGGAAACAACACCCTTCTCAATAGTCACAAATAATATAAAATATCTTGGCGTGACTCTAACTAAGAAAGTGAAAGATCTATATGATAAAAACTTCAAATCTCTGAAGAAAGAAATTAAAGAAGATCTCAGAAGATGGAAAGATCTCCCATGCTCATGGATTGGCAGGATCAACATTGTAAAAATGGCTATCTTGCCAAAAGCAATCTACAGATTCAATGCAATCCCCATCAAAATTCCAACTCAATTCTTCAACGAATTAGAAGGAGCAATTTGCAAATTCATCTGGAATAACAAAAAACCTAGGATAGCAAAAAGTCTTCTCAAGGATAAAAGAACCTCTGGTGGAATCACCATGCCTGATCTAAAGCTTTACTACAGAGCAATTGTGATAAAAACTCCATGGTACTGGTATAGAGACAGACCAGTAGACCAATGGAATAGAATTGAAGACCCAGAAATGAACCCACACACCTATGGTCACTTGATCTTCGACAAGGGAGCTAAAACCATCCAGTGGAAGAAAGACAGCATTTTCAACAATTGGTGCTGGCACAACTGGTTGTTATCATGTAGAAGAATGCGAATCGATCCATACTTATCTCCTTGTACTAAGGTCAAATCTAAGTGGATCAAGGAACTTCACATAAAACCAGAGACACTGAAACTTATAGAGGAGAAACTGGGGAAAAGCCTTGAAGATATGGGCACAGGGGAAAATTTCCTAAACAGAACAGCAATGGCTTGTGCTGTAAGATCGAGAATTGACAAATGGGACCTAATGAAACTCCAAAGTTTCTGCAAGGCAAAAGACACCGTCAATAAGACAAAAAGACCACCAACAGATTGGGAAAGGATCTTTACCTATCCTAAATCAGATAGGGGACTAATATCCAACATATATAAAGAACTCAAGAAGGTGGACTTCAGAAAATCAAATAACCCCATTAAAAAATGGGGCCCAGAACTGAACAAAGAATTCTCACCTGAGGAATACCGAATGGCAGAGACGCACCTGAAAAAATGTTCAACATCCTTAATCATCAGGGAAATGCAAATCAAAACAACCCTGAGATTCCACCTCACACCAGTCAGAATGGCTAAGATCAAAAATTCAGGTGACAGCAGATGCTGGCGTGGATGTGGAGAAAGAGGAACACTCCTCCATTGTTGGTGGGATTGCAGGCTTGTACAACCACTCTGGAAATCAGTCTGGCGGTTCCTCAGAAAATTGGACATAGTACTACCGGAGGATCCAGCAATACCTCTCCTGGGCATATATCCAGAAGATGCCCCAACTGGTAAGAAGGACACATGCTCCACTATGTTCATAGCAGCCTTATTTATAATAGCCAGAAGCTGGAAAGAACCCAGATGCCCCTCAACAGAGGAATGGATACAGAAAATGTGGTACATCTACACAATGGAGTACTACTCAGCTATTAAAAAGAATGAATTTATGAAATTCCTAGCCAAATGGATGGACCTGGAGGGCATCATCCTGAGTGAGGTAACACATTCACAAAGGAACTCACACAATATGTACTCACTGATAAGTGGATATTAGCCCAAAACCTAGGATACCCAAGATATAAGATACAATTTCCTAAACACATGAAACTCAAGAAAAATGAAGACTGAAGTGTGGACACTATGCCCCTCCTTAGAAGTGGGAACAAAACACCCTGGGAAGGAGTTACAGAGACAAAGTTTGGAGCTGAGATGAAAGGATGGTCCATGTAGAGACTGCCATATCCAGGGATCCACCCCATAATCAGCTTCCAAACGCTGACACCATTGCATACACTAGCAAGATTTTATCGAAAGGACCCAGATGTAGCTGTCTCTTGTGAGACTATGCCGGGGCCTAGCAAACACAGAAGTGGATGTTCACAGTCAGCTAATGGATGGATCACAGGGCTCCCAGTGGAGGAGCTAGAGAAAGTACCCAAGGAGCTAAAGGGATCTGCAACCCTATAGGCGGAACAACATAATGAACTAACCAGTATCCCGGAGCTCTTGACTCTAGCTGCATATGTATCAAAAGATGGCCTAGTCAGCCATCACTGGAAAGAGAGGCCCGTTGGACACGCAAACTTTATATGCCCCAGTACAGGGTAACGCCAGGGCCAAAAAGGGGGAGTGGGTGGGTAGGGGAGTGGAGGTGGGTGGGTATGGGGGACTTTTGGTATAGCATTGGAAATGTAAATGAGCTAAATACCTAATAAAAAATGGAAAAAAAGAAAAAAAGAAAAAAGAAAAACGCAACCACCGGTTCTTCTTAAAGCAGTTTACTCAGGCAGCTTTTCTCTTCAAATCCCCCACCTCTCTGGTTACACACGTTTTTTTATCCACTCAAGCCACAACCACGCCCCCACCAATCACCACAGGTCACATCACCTCACCAGGCAGGCTTGCTCAGCCAATCAGGGATTAAAGGCGGGCCATCCACCAAACATGGGCTTGTTTACTGCCTGTCACAGATTTTCAGCTGACCAGGGAGTCCGGAATGGCTTCCCACAATTCCCCCCCCCCTTTTTTTTTTCTTTTTTTTTCTTTTTTTTCTTTTTTTTTTCCATTTTTTAATTAGGTATTTAGCTCATTTACATTTCCAATGCTATACCAAAAGTCCCCCATACCCACCCACCCCCACTCCCCTACCCACCCACTCCCCCTTTTTGGCCCTGGCGTTCCCCTGTACTGGGGCATATAAAGTTTGCAAGTCCAATGGGCCAATTCCCCCTTTTATATTCTTTTGAGGCAAGCTCTGTGGGTGAAGATAGAGGTCTGATCCCCAGTGTGCAGAGATAGGAGCCATGTACAGGATTGATTCTTAGGCTCACAGGTTTTTACCCAGAGCAACCCTGACCTGCTCCCGTGCTGTTTTTCCTGGGGGTAGGACACTCAACCCTCATGCAATCAGACATAACTCCCAGAGATCGTCAAACAGCTTCCAGACTAACCTCTGTGCAGTGCTTAGCCTTACAACCCTATGGAGCGATGGCTTCATTGTTCACTCTTCATGGTAGCAAATCAAATCTGAGGTGACTGCCCTGATTCCACTGTGGCAAAAGCTTGCACCACCATGGCGGCAGTGTGGACCTGGGCATTCCGGAACCGACACATACACCATACACACATGCATGCCAAAACAAGGGCCACAGCGAGGGCACCTATCCCAGTCCATTCTTTCCCAGTGCCAAGCCAGGATCCACTCGGGTAGAATTCACAGTGACAATCACCGAGCGAAGCTCATTCATATTGCCATCAAAATTTGCAGTCCAATTTAAACACCAACAGTATCCCCCATCTCAGTTCCGCACCCATCAGGGGCAGACACATGGTCATCACCAGCAAGATCAGCTTCTTCATTTTGACAGCATCGCACTAGCCGCTCTGGAACCCACACTGGCTCTGCGTGATTCTGTGGAAACATGCAAACAGACCCTCTCCCCCAGGCTAACACGGGATCCGGACCATTCCATGATCCTGTAAGCACATCCTTCCATTTAGCATACCCCAGTTTACTGGGGCTGGTATTAGCATGTCGTTCAGCAGCAGAGCGATCTTCCTTATCCAATTGCAAAAAATTTAAGGTAAAAAGAGCTAAGGAGAGTCTTATCTTTGGGATATGGCCATAGCCTATTCCCCCTTTTTGTTTTATTAATAATTCTTTTAAGGTTCTATGTGCTCGTTCAATGATTCCTTGGCCTTGAGGATTATATATGGCAGGCCGTGTTTAACTTGTACTTCCATCTGTTGACAAAAAGACACCAGGGTTTTGGCAGTATATGCAGGGCCATTGTCTGTTTTAAGTTGTTGGGGCTTACCCCAAGCTGCCCAGGCCTCCAAACAATGCTGTATAACATGGGAGGCCTTTTCCCCTGCCATGGGAGATGCATAAACTATTCCTGAACATGTATCAATAGATACATAAACGTATTTCAATTTGCCAAATTCTGGAAAATGTGTCACATCCATCTGCCACACCTATAGAGGGAGCAATCCTCTAGGATTCACTCCATAAGAAGGTGGGTGTTGAAACTCCAGGCAACGTCCACAGGTAGTGACTACATCCCGAGCTTGTGCTCTAGAGATTCCAAATTTTCTCTGCAGAGTTTTAGCATTAACATGAAATTTAGAATGAAATTGTGAGGCTAACTCCATAGGGGATGCTAAAAATATGAACTCTATACAAGTACACATCCACAATATCATTTCCCCTACTTAAGGGTCCTGGAAGCTCACTATGGGCACGGATATGTCCAATATATAATGGTTGGCGTCTTTCCCACAGCAACTTCTGTAATTGTAAGGCCAAGGCTTGGATGGTACTACGAGCTTTTATTTGGCCAGCCACTTCTAGGGATAAAACTAAATTAACTACATATTGTGAATCTGAAATTAGATTAAAAGAAAAATCACAATCCTTAATGACCTCAATAACTATTTGTAATTCTACCATCTGCAGAGTACAGGGATAATACTGCCTGACCACAGGATCTTTCCCCTCTACCATATATACTCCACATCCGGTTTTTGATCCATCAGTAAACACGTTAACTGCATTCTTAATGGGTGTTTTCCTCACCACTTGAGGGAAAATGACTGGATGTTCCTTAAAAAAAGGTCATTAACGGATGTTTGGGATAATGATTATCAAATGGGCCCTCATTAATACAGGCTAAAATAGCCCACTCATCAATATTTGCTGTTAGGACCTTTTGCTGATACCCATAATAAGGGATTACAATAGAGCTGGGTTTTATACCAAAATATTGTAAACAATGCTGAATTCCCAACAAGGCTAAAGAAGCCATTGTTGTAGGGTAATGATCTAATGTCCTCCCAGCAGATATTTTGGAATGGATCCATAACAATGGGCCTTCTTGCCACAATAATCCTATGGGTTGCATCTCAGTAGGTAATATTATCAACATGATGGGTAACCCTTCTCTACAACACTGAAGCTGGGCTTTAATCAATTCTTCTTCCACTAGGGCAAGGGCCTTTCTAGCCTCAGGTGTTAATTCCCTTTTGGAACTTAACTCTGAGTCTCCTTCTAAAATTTGAAACAGAGGTTTTAATTTAACATTTGGGATCTTCAAATAGGGCCGAATCCAATTGATATCGCCTAACAATTTCTGAAAATCATTTAAAGTATGCAAGGAATCAACCCTCAACTGTATCTTTTGAGGCCAAACAGCCGTAGGGGCAATCCTTGCTCCTAAATAGGACACTATTTTATCTTGTTGCACTGTCTCTGGTGCAATATGCAAACCCCATTGCCTCAAACTCTCCACCATCTTTCCATAGGCTTCCTGCAAATACTTTTCATCCTTTGCTGCAAGTGTGATGTCACCCATGTAATGAACACAGCGAAGTTTGGGATATTCTTTCCTAATTGGTTCCACAGCTTTTCCTACATAAAGCTGGCACATGGTAGGACTATTAGCCATTCCTTGAGGCAACACCACCCACTCAAATCTTTGATCAGGCTCTTCATGATTACAGGAGGGCAAAGTAAAAGCAAATCTAACACTGTCTTTCAAATCCAAGGGAATGGAAAAGAAATAATCTTTAATATCAATTACTATTAGAGGCCACTTTCCTGGCAGGGCAGATAAGAGAGGCAGACCCCTCTGAATGGAGCTCCTCACCTGCATCTGTGCATTAATAGCTCGCAGATCATGAAATAACCTCCATTTGCCAGATTTCTTTCTGATAACAAAAATTTGGGGTATTCCATGGAGATACAGAAGGTTGAATATGACCCAAAAGATATTGTTCTTCAACTAATTCCTTAGCAGCTCATCGAGCGCTGAAAAAATTGGGTGTGACTGTGACGACCCCATACCTAGTCTTTCACGCCCCACACAGTCGCCACAGCAACAAAAAAGGCTCAGAAAAATTACTCAAATGGCTAGAAAAAGAAAGTAATCCATACACTGTCCCTATTATCCTCTTACTTTCACTACCCTCTTACTTTCACTTTCTCGTCTCCAGAGCCGGAGAGCCTTATTGTCTCTTTACAGAGAACCTTGCTGTCTCTTTACCAAGAGCCTAATCCCAACTCCGGGATAATGAGTTACTTACCGTACTCATCCTGTCCGACAGACCCTGACTGCAGAAAGTTCTGAACCTCTTTGGTGGGGGATTCGGGTCCCGGGTTTCTTCGGCACCACTTGTTGCGTCCAACTCGGCCAGCAAGAAAAAAACGCAACCACCGGTTCTTCTTAAAGCAGTTTTTTCAGGCAGCTTTTCTCTTCAAATCCCCCGCCTCTCTGGTTACAAATGTTTTTATCCACTCAAGCCACAACCATGCCCCCACCAATCACCACAGGTCACATCACCTCACCAGGCAGGCTTGCTCAGCCAATCAGGGATTAAGGGCGGGCCATCCACCAAACATGGGCTTGTTTACTGCCTGGCACAGATTTCTGTCCAGCTGGCCAGGGAGTCCGGAATGGCTTCCCACACCCAACTACCGTAAAATGTGATCAATTTCATCCCCTGTATTCATCCCAATTAAGAAGAATTATTAAGAATAATAGACACAGAGAAGGTGACGGTCCATCTGGCTACAGATGAGCAACCCCAGTTCCATATAGACCTTTCTTTGTTCTTTTAACTACAGAAGGGACAGTTATGGAGAGCTATCTTTTGAGAGAGGAAAGCAGGCAGTCTCTGCTCCCCTAGTTCCCATGGCTGACCACCTACTGTCAGCATTAGCCTGACTGTTGATTCTTATCCTGGTTGGACCAATGGTGGGACACCAAATCCTTAACTGCATGGCCAACTACATCAAACAGAAAATAAATCAGTTAAGCTGCTGGTCCGTGGGACCAACTATGTTCCCATAAAACAGGATGCATCAATGATTTGATCTCCTCGATGAATTTGGTGTCCTTCATGGGAAGCCTCATGAAAATTTACCCAATTCTGTTCTAAGAATCTGAGGTCAAGATGTCCCCGCTAACTTATTTTCCTTCCTGTTAAACAACTTGCGTATGCAAAACCTCCCCCCACCCCACTACTGCTGAATGAGAGATACCCAAAATGGGTTTTTGTCTTTAAAAAACCCTTGCTCTAAATGCTCAACCCTACACTTTGGGTCCCAAAATACATAACCATAGTCCCGTTGACAGGAATAAGGATGTTCAACTGGCTGTAGACTGAGTCCCAGTGTTCTTCTCCAGTGGGCACCCATAACACAGGTATCTTCTTCAATCCTCTCCATTTTATATTCTGAGGCAGAGTCTCTCTCTTGAACTCAGAGCTCACCTGCTCCTCTAGGCTAGCTTGCCACTTCACTCCTAGAGACCTCTACCTCTACCTTCTGCTGCTAGGATTACAGGTGAGCCCCACACATGCCCAGCACTTGTGTGGGTTCAGGATGTCTGAACTCTGGTACTCATGTTTGCACAGCACGTGCTTTATCAGCTGTTTTAGCCAGGGTCCTCTAGAGGAACGGAACTCATAGAATGAATCTATAACAAGAAAGATAAAGGGAATTTATTAGAGTTTAGAGTGTACTACAGGCTGTAGTCCTGCTAGTCAAACGATTGCTGTCTACCAAAGGAAAGTCCAAGAATCCAGAAGTTGTTCAGTCCACAGATTAGATGTCTTAGATTCTTCAATATACGCTGGAAGCTTAAAGAAGGAGGCTCCAGTTGTTAAGATAAGTACCTTGGTCATTTGGGGCCAAGGTGTGCCGCTAAGAGATCACACCACACAACAGAGCTAACAGAAGAGGTTGTATTGGAGAGGGGGCAGCAAAAAACTGTCCCAGAGTGGGGACATGAGAGACCAGAGACAGACACACAGACTGACACACAGACAGACCAGGAGATAGAGAAAATGAGAGAGAGAGAGAGAGAGAGAGAGAGAGAGAGAGAGAGAGAGTTGTGATGTCGAGAGGACATGTCACATAGGGAAATACGTAACCATGGACAGTGGAAATGTCCCTGGCCTTGCCATGGTGGGGGAGGGAAGGATGACATGAGTTGCTGGTGCTGAGTCAGCAAAGCACCTGGCTTACAACACTAATGTCAGTGACATGGGCTTGTAGGTGAGAGTGAGAGCACACAGAGAGAGCAAGCTCCCTTCTCCCACATCCTTTATATGAGCTACCAGCAGAAGATGTGACCAAATTAAAGGGGCATCTTCCCACTTCAAAGATCCAGATGAGAAGTATTCCCACTTCAAATGATTTCATTAAGAAGAAAACCCCTCACAGGTAAGGCCAGTTATTTGGGTTTTAGCTAATTCCAATTGTAGTCAAGTTGGACAACTAAAAATAAACCGTCACACTGGCTGAGCTGCCCGCCCCCAGACCTGTTTTGTTGATGGTGGTGGTGGTGGTGGTGGTGGTGGGTGGGTGGTTGTTTGGTTGGTTTTGGTTTGGAGTTTGTGTGTACGCGCATGAGAGAGAGAGAGGGGAGAGAGAGAGAGATGTTTTGTTTTGAGGCAATGTCTTACTATATAGAACCCAGGCTGGCCGCGGACTTTGAGCAATTCTCTTGCCTCAGCCTCCCGACTGCTTTCATTACAGGTGTGAGAGCCACAGTTCTGCTTTAAGTTTTAATAACTGTGCCTAAGAAACCCATGAAATAAAACTGCCTCTGACCTGTAAGTCCCTTGCCTAAGAGCAGATACTTGGTGAAATGCTGGAGTCTGTTGTTTATGGGAAAACACAAGCCATGTGTTTTCACTCCCCTAAACAAGTTTGACCCAACTGTACCAGATATGCTCGATCACATGTAGGAGGGAGGTGTGTAGGCAGGACATCCATCAGGACATGCCAGGAACTGGGTGGGGGAAGATGGGATGCACGGGTAGAACGTGCATCAGGAGGTATGCTTGCCCCTGATTGAACCTGATGGGAAGTGCAGTGGCCTTGTGGGGTTGTCTTTTGAGGCCTCTGCAAAATGTGACAATGTGACTCATCACCATTTTCTGGGAACCTGGGAACGGACCTGGCCAGAGCCTATTCTTCTGGCCAGTATTTAAATAAAGCTTGCTTCAAATTTGGCTTAAAGATTGTGGTAGTGGGCTTATTCTCCACCGGTGAGAATAGCACAGGCGTGCACCACCATGGCTCTCTGAAAACACAACTCTTTGAAGAAAAAATGAACAGCACTGTCACTGGGGTTGTGGTGTCCGACTGAAAGACCTGATTGTTTTAATATCAGAGAAGCCTGCAGCTCCTGACACAGGCAGCATCCAGGTGGAGCCATTGACTGTGATCCTGTATCCACTGCACACAGGTGTTCCAGACAGCTGGTAGACCTGCTGCTTGGTGGGAATTTCTCACTGACAGTGATTCGTTGATCTCCGAGGTGTGGTGGGGTGGGGGTGGTGGAGACAGACAGAAAGACAGAGAGACAGAGACAAACAGAGCCAGACAGACCAACACAGAGACAGGCAGGCAGACACAGAGACAGACAGACAGGCAAGCAGGCAGGCAGGCAGACAGGCAGCTTTGTGGAGTTACCAGAATACAAGAGGTTGAATTCTGTAAGACAATGCAGGAGGGAGGAAACCTGCCTCCCCCTGTCCCTATGGCTGCACTTGGGTGGCAAAGGTATGCTGGGCTTCCTTGCATTTTCCTAACAAATCAGATGGCAAGCACCCCTCCATGGACTTCAGAAAGCACTTGCTCTCCTTTTGGAAGTTCTGTTTGTAGGTCATAACACCGGTTTAACCGGAAGACTCAAAGTGAGGCTTCCACTTCCTGAGTTGGTTGGGATGACTTTCAGAATGGTCTGGGGTTCCCTGCAGCCTCGGTCCTGTGGCCCGCTGCTCTGGGGCTCATCTGTGACGGTACAGTTTTCAACGCTGTGTGTTAGGATCAGACTTTCATTTCTTCAGCCTGCAATCGCTGCAGATCCACCTGTTGAAAACGGGGGACTTGAGGCTGGGGAGATGGATCGGTGGGTAAGGTGCTTGCTGTGAACGTAAGGACCCGCAGCGCCGAGTAAAAAAAAAAAAAACAAAAAAGCTGGAGATGTCTATAACCTATAACCACAGATAACTCCAATGAAGTGTGGGACAGCAAATGTCTTTGACCTCAGCAGTCAGGAGGAAGAGGCAGGTGGGTCTGGGAGCTCCAGGGTGGTCTGCTCTACACAGTGGGTTTCAGTCAGCCACAAAACAAAACAGGGGAAGGAAGTGAGGAAAAGGAGGGAGGCCCCTTGCTCCTACCGTAAGAGTCACATTTGACCAGAGGACCCGCTCAGTTCACTTGACTCCTGTTTGATTATTTAATGACTCCACCACCTCTCTTTTATACACGGCTTCTTCATGCATGCTGGAGGAGCACGCTCCCAAATGAGCAAAATCCCTCTCCCCGGGAATAAGTCTTGTCTTATTTTTTTATCATGACTTTCATCACTTCATGCTGTAGAATATGTTTACATTTATTTTACTTCTTGAAAACAAAAATTAATGAGTTTAGGGGCTGGAAAGTTTGCTCAGTGGTTAGATTCCTTGCTGAACTTAGAGGCATTCTGGATTTAATTCTGAGCATTCACAAGACGGCCTACAGTCCACTGTAACTCCAGTTCCAAGGGACATGATACCCTTTTCTGGTCTCATCAGGCATAGCACACACATAGTACAATTACACACATGAAGGCAAAAATATTCATAAATACATACATAAAACAATGTGTGCATATATTACATATACATACAAAAATTTTAAATACACTACATTTAAATGCAAAAAAGTTTAATACAAATATTTATTTACACAAACATAAAAATAACATTTTCTTTTATTGAAGTACATGTGTGTGTAAATGTGTATATTGTGTGTAAATGTGTGTGTGCCCACTTGCACGAGATGCAAAGTTAAAAGACTAATTTTAAGAATTAAAATTCTGTCTTTCCATTGTGGTTCTAGGAGAGTCACACTCAGGTCCTTGGCTTCTGCCAGAGCACATAAAACTTATTTTGCCAGTTGAACCATCTCGCCCACCATTTTTCGCTTCTTGCAGTAGTGAGTTCTAAGCCATCCAGGATTACACAGGGAGACCCTGTTTCAAATCAAAAATCCAACAACTAAGGGCATCGTGCACACCTGCGTTCCCAGCATTGAAGAGGCAAAGGCAGGAAGACCGGGAGTTTAAGATCAGCCTAAGCTACACCTCAAGTTCTAAGCACGCCTGGGCTACGAGAGAGATTTTTCTCTCGAAATCAAGCAGAAAAACATCCACAATGTTACCATTTCCTGGTGCATAAATAGACCGAAAACCTCATGTTCCAAAACTGCCAATGACCACCCGGCAGCGCTGCCCCCAGTATCACGTTCTCTTGCTGGCTGATGGAAGAGAATTTCTCATGGGTTCTGCTTCCCCCACCTTAACCTCAACTCTGACCCAAGTGCATACCCATTTAGATTCCCAGATCTCAATAGAACGGCGAACGAAATGGCTGGAGGAGAATAGGCTTAATGCCAGAGCATTTGGACAGAAACCACGTTTGGCAAGTATCAAATGTACTGAGGGTTTTTTTTTTTTTTCCCTAGCAATCCGAGTGGACAGCTTTATTTATAACCAGGGATATAATCAAAATGGGGCCATCTGGCCAGAGTTGTAACATCTCTATTGGCGCAGGTCCCCATTCTATTAGGATGGCACCCATCAGCAATCCCACTAGGGGGTGGGAGGGTGAAGCAGGAAGATCAGAAGTTCAGGAGACCCAGGGGAAAAGATTAACATCACAGCATAAATCCCTGGATTATTTTGTACTTTTACCAATCTATAAAGGCAGCTGACTGTGAACTACAGATCTTAGGCTCTGTCACCACCTAGTGGTACACTGCTGTTAACCTGAGACCCTGTAGTCATCAAGGTAGCCATGCCAAAAGAAACTCAGGAAAGAAATGGTATTACTTACGGTTCCATATGCATCCGCCACTAATTAAGAGATGCCGCACAGCCTTGTCTACAGCCCAATCAAATGGAGGCATTTGTTCCCTCCTTGAGGATGACTGTAGCTTTAGGTCAAGTTGACAGAAAACTAGTCATCACAGAACCTAAATGGGCAATCTTGTCCTCCTGTTGTGGTACCTGCCACAGAGCCCCATTTCATCCCTACTTCAGAGAACCATCAGATCTCATCCACACAACATTTTTGTGCCTTTCTTTTTCATTGCTAAGAATATTACAGCCGCCATACTGTCCCACTGAAAGAAAAAGAGGACTTGAGTCAGTTTCCCTGGGGAACCATACATCACATTGTAGACAAGTTATCCACACTCTTGGGCCTCGATTATCTCCTATTTTGGATAAGAATAGCAACAGCTGCCTCAAAGAGTTATTATAATTAAATTAATTAATGAAATCTGGGGAGATGGCTCATGGGTAAAGTGTTTGCCTTACAAGCATGAATACGGATTGACAGCTAGGTGTGACAGCACATGCCTGAAACCCCAGCACTTGGGAACTGTGATGGTTTGCATATGCTTGGCCCAGGGAGTGGCACTGTTGGTAGGTGTGGCCTTGTTGGAGTAGGTGTGTCACTGTGGGTGTGGGCTTTAAGACACTTGTCCTAGCGGCCTGGGAGCCAGTATTCTGCTAACAGCCTTCAGATGAAGATATAGAACTCTCAGCTCCTCCTGCACCATGCCTGCCTAGACACTGCCATGCTCCCACCTTGATGATAATGGACTGAACCTCTGAACCTGTAAGCCAGCCCCAATTAAATGTTGCTTTGGTCATGTTGTATGTTCACAGCAGTAAAACCATACCATAACTAAGACAGGAACCAAGACAGGTAGATCCTGGGGACTCACTAGCATCCAGTCTAGCTAAAATGCTAAGCTCTTGATTCAGAAAGTCTGTCTCAAAAAATTAAGATTGATCACTAGAGAGATGGCTTAGTAGGAAGAAGTGTTTATATTACAGTCTCTGAGTTCTCTCTCTCTCTCTCTCTCTCTCTCTCTCTCTCTCTCTCTCACACACACACACACACACACACACACACACACAGTTTGAGAAGCCACTAATGTCAATATCTGGCCTCCGTTACCCCCAGCCCTTTGTGTGATCAAGCACACACACAATCATACAATACACACACAT
Source organism: Mus musculus (assembly GCF_000001635.26). NCBI lineage: Eukaryota > Metazoa > Chordata > Mammalia > Rodentia > Muridae > Mus > Mus musculus. The sequence goes on along the minus strand of NC_000081.6, from coordinate 89,604,751 downwards.
TCATGGGGCAGGGTGGAAGAAGGGAGAGAGAGTGGTGGAAAGAAAGGGAGATAGAAAGATAAAAAGACAGAGAGAGAGAAGGGAGAGAGAGACAAACAAAGCCAGCAGTAAACATTTAACAAGCTTACAATTGAATCCAACACGCCCAAACATTAAACAGTACAAAACACTATAAATTAATATTTCATACTGCCTATTATGTGAGAGTACTGGTACTCAGGCAGGAACCCAAGGGTTCAACTACTTCTTACTATTTTCCTTTTCTTTTTCTTCAATTTTTAATAAGGTCTCCACTGCAACTCACTATATAGCTAAGGGTGACCTTGAACTCCAAATCCTCCTGCCTCCACTGTGCATGATCATGACAAGTTTTTGGGGTGCTCTGGGTGAACCCCAAGGATTCAAGCGTGCCAGACAGACACACTTCCAAGATAATCTCCAGTCTGTTTTCTTTTTTGGTTTTGAAAAGGATTCTTCTCTATAACCCTCAAAACTGACCTCAAAACTTCCCATCCTTCTACCGCAGCTTCCTGAGAATTACATATGTACAGCACCGTGCCCAGCACTGAGAAACCAAAACCTGCTTTATGGTGTCACAGTAAAGCATTGTGATATAGTATTCAAAGATCATGACATCATAAGGAAACACCGGGTGTTACAATAGGGTTCTCCTGTGTCACAATCATGATTTAAGATCTCTCAGTTCAGTTGTTGGGATAAATGGTGCACTGTGATGTCATAATTTAAGATTGGGATGGCATAATTTGGTATTGTGCCACAATCACCTGTTGATGACACATTAAAGTATTGTAACTTTATTATTTTCAAAACCCATTTTAATGGATAATTTATTTATATTTCAAGTGTTATCCCCTTTCCTGGTCCTCCCCCCTGGGACCCCCTAATCCATCCTCACTCCCCCTGCTTCTATGAGGGTGCTCCTCCACCCACCCACCTCCCTGCCCTCAGTTCCCCTGCCCTGGGGCATCTATCAAGCCTTCATAGGACCAAGAACCTCTCCTCCCATTGATGCATGACAAGGCCATCCTCTGCTAAATATGCAGCTGGAGCCATGTGTACTCCTTGGTTGATAGCTTAGTCCCTGGGAGCTCTTGGGAGATTGGTTGGTTGATATTGTTGTTCCTCCTGTGGGGTTGCAATCCCCTTCATCTCTTTTGGTCCTTTCTCTAACTCCTCCATTGGGGTCCCCATGCTCAGTCCAATGGTTGGCTGCAAGCATCCATTTCTGTATTTGTAAGGCAGAAAAGAGCCTGATATGGCAAGGCATCTCAGGAGACAGCCATATCAGGCACTTTTCTGCATGCACTTCTTAGCATCCACAATAGTATCTGGGTTTGGTAATGGTATATTGGATGAATCCCCAGGTGGAACAGTCTCTGGGTGGCATTTCCTTCGGTCTCTGCTCTACACTTTATCTCCATATTTGCTCCTGTGAGTATTTTGATCTCCTTCTAAGAAAGACCGAAGCACCCACACTTTGGACTTCCTTCTTCTTGAGCTTTATGTGGTCTGTGAATTGAATCTTGGTTATTTGGAACTTTGGGGATAATATCCACTTATCAGTGAGTACATACCATGTGTGTTCTTTTGTGATTGGGTCACGTCCTCAAGATAATATTTTCTAGTTCTATCCATTTGCCTACGAATTTCATGAATTCATCATTTTTAATAGCTGAGTAGTACTCCATTGTGTAAACGTACCACATTTTCTGTATCCATTGCTCTGTTGAGGGACTTCTGGGTTCTTTCCAGCTCTTGGCCATTAAAAATAAGACTGCTGTGAACATAGTGGAGCATGTGTCCTTATTACATGTTGGAGCATCTTCTGAGTATATGCCCAGGAGTAGAATAGCTGGGTTCTCAGGTAGTACTATGTCCAGTTTTCTGAGGAACCGCCAAACTGATTTCTAGAGTGGTTGTACCAGCTTGCAATCCCACCAGCAATGGAGGAGTGTTCCTCTTTCTCCACATCCTCTCCATCGTCTGCTGTCACCTGAATTTTTTATTTTAGCCATTATGACTGGTATGAGGTGGAATTTAGAGTTGTTTTGATTTGCATTTCCCTGATGATTAAGGATGTTGAACATTTCTTTAGGTGCTTCTTGGACATTTGATATTCCTCAATTGAAAATTCTTTGTTTAGCTCTATACCCCATTTTTAATAGAGTTATTTGATTTTCTGAAGTCTAACTTCTTGGGTTCTTTGTATATATTGGATATTTGCCCTCTATGAGATGTACAATTGGTAAAGATCTTTTCCAATCTGTTGGTTGCCTTTTTGTCCTATTGACAGTAACCTTTGCCTTACAGAAGCTTTGCAATTTTATGAAGTCCCATTTGTCTATTGTTGATCTTAGGGCATAAGCCATTGATGTTCTGATCAGGAAATTTCCCTCTTCCCCACTCTCTCCTCTGTAAGTTTCAGTGTGCCTGGTTTTATGTGGAGGTTCTTGATCCACTTAGACTTGAGCTTTGTACAAGGAGATAAGAATGGGTCGATTTGCATTTTTCTACATGCTGACTGTCAGTTGAACCAGCACCATTTGTTTAAAATGCTGTCTTTTTTCCACTGGATGGTTTTAGCTCCCTTGTCAAATATCAAGTGACCATATGTGTGTGGGTTCGTTTCTGGGCCTTCAATTCTATTCCATTGATCTTCCTGCCTGTCTCTGTACCAATACCATACAGTTTTTATCACTATTGCTCTGTAGTACAGCTTGAGGTTAAGGATAGTAATTCCCCCAGAAGTTCTTTTATTGTTGAGAAAAGTTTTTTCTATTCTGGGTTTTTTGCTATTCCAAATGAGTTTGCAAATTGCTCTTTCTAACTCTATGAAGAATTAATTTGGAATTTTGATGGGGATTACATTGAATCTGTAGATTGCTTTTGGCAGGGTGGCCATGGGAGATCTTTCCATCTTCTTTGATTTCTTTCTTCAGAGACTTGAAGTTTTTATCATACAGATCTTTCACTTGCTTGGTTAGAGTCACACCAAAGTATGTAATATTATTTGTGACTATTGTGAAGGGTGTTGTTTCCCTAATTCCTTTCTCAGCCTGTTTATCCTTTGAGTAGAGGAAGGCCACTGATTTGTATGAGTTAATTTTATATCCGGCCACTTTGCTGAAGTTTTTATCAGGATTAGGAGTTCTCTGGTGGAATTTTTGGGGTCACTTAAGTATACTATTATAGCATCTGCAAATAGTGATATTTTGACTTCTTCCTTGTATCCCTTTGACCTCCTTTTGTTGTCTAATTGCTCTAGCTAGAACTTCAAGTACTTTATTGAATAGATAGTGGGCAGCCTTGTCTAGTCCCTGATTTTAGTGGGATTGCTTTGAGTTTCTCTCCATTTACTTTGATGTTGGCTACTGGTTTACTGTAGATTGCTTTTTCTATGTTTAGGTATGGGCCTTGAATTCCTGATCTTTCCAAGACTTTTAACATGAAGGGATGTTGAATTTTGTCTAGTGCTTTTTCAGCATCTAATGAAATGATCATGTGGTTTTTTTCTTTGAGTTTGTTTATGTAGTGGATTGTGTTGATGGATTTCCGTATATTGAACCATCCCTGCATCCCCGGGATGAAGCCTACTTGATCATGGTGAATGATCATTTTGATGTGTTCTTGGATTCTGTTGGCAAGAATTTTATTGAGTATTTTTGCATCAATGTTCATAAGGGAGATTGATCTGACGTTCTCTTTCTTTGTTGGGTCTTTGTGTGGTTTAGGTATAAGTGTAATTGTGGCTCCATAGAATGAATTGGGTATGTTCTTTCTGTTTCTATTTTGTAGAGTAGTTAGAAGAGTCTTGGTATTAGGTCTTCTTTAAAGGTCTGATTGAATTCTCCACTAAATCCATCTGGTCCTGGGCCTTTTTTGGTTAGGAGACTATTAATGACTGCTTTTATTTCTTTAGGGGTTATGGGACTGTTTAGATGGTTTATCTGATCCTGTTTTAACATTGGCATGTGGCATGTATTTAGAAAATTGTCCATTTCATTCAAATTTTCCAGTTTAGTTAAGTATAAACTTTTGTAGTAGGATCTGATGTTTTTTTGAATTTCCATGGTTTCCTTTGTTATGTCTCCCTTTTCATTTCTGATTTTATTAATTTGGATACTGTCTCTGTGCCCACTGGTTAGCCTGGCTATGAGTTTTCCTCATAGCACTGCTTTCATTGTGTCCCATAGGTTTTGGTATGATGTGTCTTCATTTTTATTAAATTCTAAAGAGTCTTTCATTTTCTTCTTTATTTCTTCCTTGACCAAGTTATCATTGAGTAGAGTGTTGTTCAGCTTCCATGTGTATGTGTGTCTTCCGTTGTTTTTGTTGCAGTCTGTGGTGATCTGATAGGGTGCATGGGATTATTTCAATCTTATTGTATCTGTTCAGGCCTGTTTTGTGACCAATTATATGGTCAGTTTTGGAGAAGGTACCATGAGGTACTAAAAAGAAGGTATACTCTTTGGCTTTAGGATGAAGTGTTCTGTAAATATCTGTTAGATCCATTTGGTTCATAACTTCTGTTATTTTTCACTGTGTCTCTGTTTAGTTTCTGTTTACATGATCTGTTCATTGCTGAGAGTAGGTGTTGAAGTTTCCCACTATTATTGTGTAGAGTGCAATGTGTGGTTTGAGCTTTAGTAAAGTTTCTTTTATGAATGTAGGTGCCCTTGCATTTGAAGCATAGATGATCAGAATCGAGAGTTCATCTTGGTAGGTTTTTCCTTTAACCAGTATGATGTGTCCTTCCTTATCCTTTTTGATAACTTTTGGTTGAAAGTCAATTTTATTCGATATCAGAATGGCTACTACAACTTGTTTCTTGGGACCATTTGCTTGGAAAATTGTTTTCCAACCTTTTGCTCTGAGGTCGTGTCTGTCTTTGTCACTGAGGTGCGTTTCCTGTATGCAGCAAAATGTTGGGTCCTGTTTATGTATCCGGTCTGTTAGTCTATGTCTTTTTATTGAGAAATTGAGTCCATTGATATTAAGAGATATTAAGTGGAATAACAAAAAACCTAGGATAGCAAAAACTCTTCTCAAGGATAAAAGAACCTCTGGTGGAATCACCATGCCGGACCTAAAGCTGTACTACAGAGCAATTGTGATAAAAACTGCATGGTACTGGTATAGTGACAGACAAGTAGACCAATGGAACAGAATTGAAGACCCAGAGATGAACCCACACACCTATGGTCACTTGATCTTTGACAAGGGAGCTAAAACCATCCAGTGGAAAAAAGACAGCATTTTCAACAAATGGTGCTGGCACAACTGGCGGTTATCATGTAATAGAATGCGAATTAATCCATTTTTATCTCCTTGTACTAAGGTCAAATCTAAGTGGATTAAGGAACTCCACATAAAACCAGAGACACTGAAACTTATAGAGGAGAAAGTAGGGAAAAGCCTCGAAGATATGGGTACAGGGGAAACATTCCTGAATAGAACAGCAATGGCTTGTGCTGTAAGATCAAGAATCGATAAATGGGACCTCATAAAATTGCAAAGCTTCTGCAAAGCAAAAGACACCGTCAATAAGACAAAAAGGCCACCAACAGATTGGGAAAGGATCTTTACCTATCCCAAATCGGATAGGGGACTAATATCCAATATATATAAAGAACTGAAGAAGGTGGACTCCAGAAAATCAAATAACCCCATTAAAAAATGGGGCTCAGAGCTGAACAAAGAATTCTCACCTGAGGAATACCAAATGGCTGAGAAGCACCTGAAAAAATGTTCAACATCCTTAATCATCAGAGAAATGCAAATCAAAACAACCCTGAGATTCCACTTCACTCCAGTCAGAATGGCTAAGATCAAAAATTCAGGTGACAGCAGATGCTGGCGAGGATGTGGAGAAAGGGGAACACTCCTCCATTGTTGGTGGGATTGCAAGCTTGTACAATCACTCTGGAAATCAGTCTGGTGGTTCCTCAGAAAATTGGGCATAGTACTACCGGAGGATCCAGCAATACCTCTCCTGGGCATATATCCAGAAGATGTCCCAACTGGTAAGAAGGACACATGTTCCACTATGTTCATAGAAGCCTTATTTATAATAGCCATAAGCTGGAAAGAACCCAGATGCTCCTCAACAGAGGAATGGATACAGAAAACCTGGTACATTTACACAATCGAATACTACTCAGCTATTAAAAAAATGAATTTATGAAATTCCTAGGCAAATGGATGGACCTGGAGGGCATCATCCTGAGTGAGGTAACACATTCACAAAGGAACTCACACAATATGTACTCACTGATAAGTGGATATTAGCCCAGAAACTTAGGATACCCAAGATATAAGATACAATTTGCTAAACGCATGAAATTCAAGAAGAACAAAGACCAAAGTGTGGACACTTTGCCCCTCCTTAGAAATGGGAACAAAACACCCATGGAAGGAGTTACAGAGACAAAATTTGGAGCTGTGACTAAAGGATGGACCATCTAGTGATTGTCATATGCAGGGATCCATCCCATAATCAGCTTCCAAACGCTGACACCATTGCATACACTAGCAAGATTTTGCTGAAAGGACCCAGATATAGCCATCTCTTGTGAGACTATGCCCGGCCTAGCAAACACAGAAGTGGATGCTCACAGTCAGCTATTGGATGGGTCACACGGCCCCCAATGGAGGAGCTAGAGAAATTACCCAGGGAACTGCAACCCTATAGGTGGAACAACAATATGAACTAACCAGTACCCCAGAGCTCTTGTCTCTAGCTGCATATGTATCAAAAGATGGCCTAGTTGGCCATCACTGCAAAGAGAGGCCCATTGGACTTGCAAACTTTATATGCCCCAGTACAGGGGAATGCCAGGGCCAAAAAGTGGGAGTGAGTGGGTAGGGGAGTGTGGGGGGGAGGGTATGGGGGACCTTTGGGATAGCATTGAAAATGTAAATGAGGAAAATACCTAATTTTAAAAAAGAGAGAGATTAAGGAAAAGTGATTGTTACTTCCTGTTATTTTTTGTTGTTAGAAGTGTAATTATGTTTATGTGGCTATCTTCTTTTAGATTTGTTAATAGATTGGATGGTTTTGTTCACTTCCTTCACCTGTTTGATTGTGTTTTCCTGTAGTTCTTTAAGGAATTTTTGTGTTTCCTCTTTAAGGGCTTCTAGCTGTTTACCTGTGTTCTCCTGTATTTCTTTAAGGGAGTTATTTATTTCCTTCTTAAAGTCCTCTGTCATCATTGTGAGAAGTGAGTTTAGATTCAAGTCTTGCTTTTCCAGTGTGATAGTGTATCCAGGACTTGTTATGGTGGGAGAATTGGGTTCTGATGATGCCAAGTAACCTTGGTTTCTGTTACTTATGTTCTTACACTTGCCTCCTGCCATCTGAATATCTCTAGTGCTACCTGCCCTCACTATATCTGACTGGAGCCTGTCCTTCCTGTAATCCTGGTTATGTCAGAATTCCTCAGAGTCAAGCTGTCACTGGGACCCTGAGATCCTGGTGTGACCAAGTTCCTGGGATCCTAGCTGTGTTAGAGCACCTGGGACTTGAGGCTCCTCTGGGTGCTATGGAACTGAATGCAGAGTTTGAGCTCAAGGTAAACCAGACCGGAAGGAACCCGAGCCACTGGTCGGGTGGGGTTCCTGTGTCCCTGAATCCTGCTGGTCCTAGTTACTCCTGGTGGTGTTGAAACAGATATTGTGTCCTACTTACCCCGATCCTAAGTTCCTGAGTGTGCTAGAGTGACTGGGAGTGGAGCCTCCTCTGAGTGCTGTGGGACTGGCTGCAGAATTCTCACCCCCTCAAAACCTATTTTCACAGGTGAAAGGATGTTTTGCTAAAGCAAGCACGTGAAAGGACATGTGATGAAGGATTCTTTGCTAACAACACACATGTATTGGTCCACCTTATATTGTGTAGTTCAGCTGTATTTGTTGGGTCTCCATAGAGAGAAACGCACCAAAAAACTTCTGATGTCACCTGTGTCTGCTTCAGCTAAATGCTCCTTCAAGAGTCGGCCTTAGTCTTTCACACCTGTGTCCACTTCAGGAAAACACTCCTTCATGTGTTTGCCCAAGTAAAATACCATCCAACACAACTGACTTTCCAGAGAACCCTTAGGTTTCCACTTCAGAGTATCGTACTGGAACAAGGGAGCATTGTGTTGGTCCCATGGGAACAATGGAATCTTGTACAGATCCAATGGAACAATGGAGTGCTCTGATTGTATGATGCATGTGATGCTGCACAGTAGCACATTGTGAGGCACTATGTTGTCATAGTGGACATTCTGGTGTCCATGGGGCATTGTGACATCACAAGGGTTCTGTGGTATCACAATACCACGCGATGGCACAATGGAGCCTTGAATTATCTCACTTTATCTTTGTGACATCACAAGGAGTCCTGTGATGTCACACTCAAGTGCTGCTATGACACGATGATACAATGACTAGTGCAACCCAGTGATGGCACACGAATAATGTGATTCTACCATTCATGGGCTACATGTGACTGTCTCAACAAGTTGAGAAATAAGGCTAGGAAGGTGAGTCTACAAAATTACTTATCACACAAGCATGAGGACCTAAATTCGATCCTCAGGATACAAGTGAAAAAGTCAAACTTGGTAGTACTCCCAGCCCTGCCCCCATGAAAAAAAGCAGATCTCAGGGTCTTGCTGGCCAGCTCCTTAAGAATCTGTCTCCAAAAGGCTTTCTAACTTCCATACATGTGCCAGGGCCCGTGTGTGCTCCCTCATCCCCCAACATCACACACAGAAGCACATAAGATGAAGTGATTAAGGAAGAAACACTGGTTTACACACACTTACACACACACACACACTCAAACACTCACACACACACACAAGGCTTTATGGGCATTTAAGCCAGGACATTGTGACTTAATTTCAAATTATCTTCAAAACATTAAGAAATAAGCCTATAGATAGCCAGAGCTAAGCATTAAAGTGTTGAGTATTTGCTGAGAGTGGGATCAGCTGTCATAATCAGAGCTGTTTGCCTTGATCCTAGACTTACTGCCAGGCCATCCAGTTGCTGTGTGTTAAGGTCTGAAACTAAGTTCATTAAGAGCCCCATCTCAAATGAGCAAGGTACAGAAGGATAAAGGACACTTGATCCCCTGACCTCTCCTTCCACCTTCCGTATGTTCCTATATCAGTATGTACACTCACACCCCAAAAATGGATGGAAAGAATGCTTGATGGTGTATGTAACACACCTGGATTAGCAATACAAATGCACAGAAACTTAATGACAGGAGATAAAGATATTTCTGTCCCAGCAGGAAGCAGAAGTCTTACTACCTCAAACATACAATGGTACATCCCATTCAGTCATTAAGGACAGTGTAGTCTACCATCATATCTATATACATATGAAAATGTCTGCTATGGCAAGAATGTTGAGGCTGGTGGGCATCCCAAAGCAAAGGTGGTATGTATGAGTAAATATACCTTCACCTTGCCAGGAAGAATATACAATTTCTTTTATTCACTTATTTATTTATTCATCCATTCATTTATTATTATGTAGGTGGTTTTTGTCTGCATATCTGTGTACCACATGAATGCCTGATACTCACAACAGACAGAAAAAGATGGTGAATCCCCTGGAACTGGAGTTACAAATGGTTGTGAGCCACCATGAGGGTGCTGGGAATGAAACCGGGTTTGCTGGACCAGTAGTCAGTGCTATTAACCACTGGCCCATATCTCTAGTCCAAAGAAATTATAGTTTCTTAACAGCCATCAAAAGATCATAGTTAGGCCAGGAATAGTGGTACACACCTGTAATCTTAGATGAGGTAGAAGATTGTCATGAATTTGAGGCCATCCTGGGCCATAGAGTAAGACCTTTTCTCAAAAAAAAAAAAAAAAAGCCTTAAACTCCCAGTTGAAATGCAGTCTATAACAAAAGACAGAATGCAGGACAACAGCCAGGTAATTCAAAGTGGGCTTGAGGTCATAGAACCAACACACAAGGCCTGTATCAATGGTATCAATCCATCAGCTTGAAGGACCACATTGCAAGTCCCTTCCCTCTCTGTAGTGGGTTTGGTCTAATGCTGCTTGTATTATGTAATTTGGGTCACCAAAATTGCAGGAGAATCCACATGCAAGACAGTGAGGGACCCTGTCCCCAGGAGGGCAGACAGGGGTGGGACTTTTAGGATTCCTGGGCAAGGGACAGAGGAGGGAGGGAGGGATCTGCCTTGACTGGAGAAGGAGAGGAGAGACAGCACCTGAGAGATGTGAGACAGAAAGCATAGCTGCCATATAGGAGGAGCTGGGGGAACGCAGCCCAAGAGGGCTGCACGTCTGGGTCTGGGGCAGCCAAATGGAATATAGGTTTGAGTAAGAAATAACTCAGGAATATCCAAGGGAAGTGGATTAGCCACCTGGAGGTTAGGAAGTGGCCCAGCAATTGAGCCATTTTAGGCATCAAAGTATAAAGGCTGTGTGTGTGTGTGTGTGTGCGCGTGTGCGCGTGTGTGTGTGTGTGTGTGTGTGTGTGTGTAGCCACTGGGTGGCTGGGTGCTTCTTCTGACTCATTTGAAACTAGTCTCCCTCTTTCTCTCAAGCCGTTTATCACGAAGGCTTTCTGGCCCAAGTGTCCATGTATGCTGTCTGCCCTGCCCTGCTGCATGTGATCCAGTCCTCCAACCTTCTCCAGGACTTGACAGCAATCTTACAACCCTATCAGTTACTCTAGGAGGACTCAGTCGCAGTGGGTCTTAGGGAATACATAGCATAAGGGCTACTCACAAACCTCTGCCAGGTAAACTCATAACTGCACTGGGGGCAGGATGGGATTCCTCTCCTAGTTTCTGCTCAGATGAGGTCATCTAGGCCAAAGCTTCTTAAATTCTTTCTGCTCATGGCCCCTTTCACCCCGTAAATTTTAGGTAAACACAGATGTATAGGTATATAATATAGGTAAACAACTCAAACATTTACCCATGATAAACTATATGGAATTTTATTTTATTTTACAATAATTCATTGATATGCATATAATTTTACCATTTATTTAAGACAAAAGCAATATCTGGATTGCTTTATTTAATAAAATATTAAATCTTGGCTAAACATTTGATACTACATTTTTCATAGCTGATTTCTTTTTTTTAAGATTTATTTATTTATTTTATGTATATGAGTACACTGTCTTCAGACACACCAGAAGAGGGCATCAGATTCCATTACAGATGGTTGTGAGCCACTGTGTAGTTGCTGAGAATTGAAATCAGGACCTCTGGAAGAGTAGTCAGTGCTCTTAACCGCTGAGCCATCTCTTTAGCCCCTTTCATAGCTGATTTCATAGTTTAGATATTATTAGTGCTGAGAATGCTGCTACCGCACAAAGCAGCAGATGTGTGTTTGGAGTGATCTCAAAACTTGTTGGAAATTTTGTCCTCATCCCAAGCCAAAATTTATTTAGTCCTTTTTTTTTTTTAAGAAAAACAAAACTCAACAACTCAAAACACCAATTTCTAAAAACCAAGTATTTTAACATGATATAATCCAAAGATATACTAATTAGATAAATACTGTTTGAAATGCTGGTAGGAGAATATACAATAATAATAATAATAACAACAACAACATCCATGAAGCCTGAGGTGAGGAACTCCCACCTCCAACACACACACACACACACACACACACACACACACACACACAGTGTTGGAACTCATCCATCACTGAGCACAATAGCTTTGAACCTAGAATATTTCAGGCAGTGTTCTAGACTCTCTATGGCACTGCAGCAGGAGCATGTTGTAAAGCTGAGGTAAATCCCCAAGAGTCCATAAAGCGAAGGCTCCCAAGAGACACCACGGATACATTACAGTTTTTATTGTGAAATAATTTTTGATCTTTGCTATTAGGTCTCAAGCAATTGGCTAACTGAGGCGCCTATTTAACATATCAATGCAGACCTGGGTTCTCCCAGCATGCCCAGTCTCTACCTGTTAGAGGGTAGGGCTAGCATCCCCTGCCCCTACCCTAAACTACTCCAGCCCAAGGGCTGGGGGGAGGGGGGCTTTTCCCTAGTTGCCCCTCCATATATAGAGAGAGATTAAGAAAGTCAGAGCTCAGGGGCTCTTATGGAAGAGCTGGGGGAATGATTGAGGGCCCCCCCCCGGGGGGGGGGGGTATATGAACTCCACAGGAAGACTGACAGAGTCAAATAACCTGGACCCTTGAGGGTTCTCAGAAACTGAACCGCCAACCAAAGGGCATACACGGTTGGACACACAACACACACACACACACACACACACACACAGTAGGTGTGAAGCTCAGTCTTCATGTGGGTCCCCCAGCAACTGGAGTGGGGAGGGGGCTACCCCTAAAGCTGTTGCCCGTCTGTGGAATTCCTCTAGCTGGGTGGGCTGCCTTATCTGGCCTCAGTGGGAAAGGATGCACCTAGCCCTGCAGAGACTTAGTGTGCCAAGGTGAGAGAACACCCAAGGTCGGGGAAGGGGTGCAGGGGCTCTACTCTCTGAGAAAAGGAAGAGATGGGGGAAGGGACTGTGTGAGGGGGAGTCGGGTGGGAGAGGCAGCTACCGGTATGGAAAGTGAATAAATAAATTAAGGGGGGGTGTGTCGAGAAACAAGGCATCACATACTGCAGCAACCTGTTGCTGGCCATATGCCTCTCCAACCTGCGGTTCCCACTCCCACCGCAGACCAGTATGCCAGAGCATCCGCTCTGTCATCCCCGGGTCAGTAGAACAGATGCGCATCCTGGAAGGTGCCAGACAGACAGGCACTGCGCTAGCCAGCCCGCGCCTCGCTGAGGTCCTTCGGGCCATTGCCGGACAGCCCAGCTCGGGGTCCTGGTGCGGTCGCGTAGCAGCGGCAGAGACGCGGCCGAGCTGCTGCGGGACTGCAGTCATCTGTAAACGGGTAAGGCGGCTGGCTGCCTTGGCGGCCCAGGGGCTGTGGTGGGCGAGCGCATCTGCGGTGTTCCGGGTCCCTCTAAGCCTCCGCGAAGCCGAAAGTGCCTGGGGAACCCGCCCGAGAGGTGGGGCGGAGGGAAGGCGGAGACCCAGCCGAGAGCCGACCGCAGATCGCGGGTCCTTTATAAGGAGATGAGGGGTTAGGCCTGGTGGGCGCCTAAAAAACGTTTGTCCCACGAAAGAAAGCCCTCGTAAATCGCGAAGACACTGACAGTCACTGAGGGCTTCCATTGTGAGTCGATAGTCGGGGTTTGGCTTTCGAACGGACCACTCCCAGTCAGGCTGTAGTGTGAATGCCGTGCGTCCAGCTGGCGAAGAATCTGGATTATTGTACATTCGTACATTCGAAGCAGTGTTTGTCGAATCGGATTTGAATATGAAACGAGTGGACCGGGCTAGAGATGATGTTACGCACTGGTGTTGACACTGGATAGTAGTCACGTCTTATACTTGTGGAAATATGAGAAGTGTGCATAGAACTAGTTTACTGTTTATGTTTAACGTGTAACGTTCCTATATGCCCTAGTCTCCTGTTTACAAAACTGATGAGCAGTTAAATATCTGAGTTTAGGCAGTGCAGGACAAAGTCTTGACATGGTATTGTTTGTATCATCTACATTTAGGAATTGGGTAAAATTACAGAGCAGTAGTTCTCAACTTGTGTGACCCTTTTGGGAGTCTAATGATCCACTCTTTACAGGGCACACCTAAAACCATCAGAAAAATACAGATATTTTCATCACTACAGTTATGAAGTAGCAACTGGAATAATATTATGGTTGAGGGAGTCACCACCACATGAGCCACTAGTTGCAGCATTAGGAAGGCTGAAAGCCACTAGAGGTTTAAAAAGGACACCCGCAAAATAAAAATAAATAAATAAAAGTTTTGAGGAATTACCAAGGTGAAGGGACTGTGATGCTGATGGCAGCAATGGGACAGAGAAGGAAAGTGGTCATGAATGGGTCAGGCATCATAGATTGTACAGTTAATGTCTGCCTGTTTTTGCGAAATATCAGATTTCCATGTGACTTGGGCACTCTGTTGATGTTTGTTGCTTGTGTTTTTACAAGTAAAAATATGTATATAGAAAATGTATATATGCTGAACTTGTAAATCTAGTACAGAAGGTAGGGAGAGAGGTGTGACCCAGACACCTCTGCAATGAGAAATGTCAGGAGACTCCAGAGACAGAGATAGAGCTCCCAGGCTCAGCGCATGGTGGCCAAGTTGTCAGGATGTGGGTTCTCTCTCATCAGCTGCTCAGGAAGAAGAAGAAACTAGATTTAGTTGAGGGGAGTTCTCACCTCTTAACGGCGAACTCTTGTCGGCTTTCCCAGACGGTGACGAGACCCCGGGGCTGGCAGTCGTCTGCCAACAAGAGCCGATGGCAGGGGACAGAAACAGGCACTGTGAGCTGGAGCAGGAGAAGTACGACACCCATGAGAACGTGAAGATCATCTGCCTGGGGGACAGTGCGGTGGGCAAGTCCAAGTACGTCAGAAAATCAGGGAAGAGCAAACGACCCCAGAGCGGCCCTGGGTGGATGAGAAAGGTCCTCCAGAGATGGAGAGAGTGTATGTGGTTTCTGTGAGCTGGTGAGGGGGGCACCATGATGGGAGACCAGGTGTGCATGGGCAGAAATGTCAGTAACTGTGTTCAGGAGGAAATGAGAGAGAGTCGAAGGGACAGAAATCAGGGAGCCTTCTGAGTCCTCACAAGAGCTGTTGGGTGGATTGCCCTGGAAATTACTGGTATAGTAGAGGGGTGGCAACTGCGATATTACTGCCTCTGTGAGGTTGGGGGGTTACTGGAACAGGGCAGTGGGGATGGGGAAAGGAACAGGACAGGTAGAATAAAGGCAGGAAAGATGCTTCCTTGGAGAGACACCCCCCACCCCCACCCCGAGGTTGAACGATAACTGACTGCAATGGTGTAAATGACTGGATTATTCTGCACAGAGCCTGCCTGTGCAGGTATAGAACTCCCCACCTGGAGATCTGCACTCTTTTGGCTTCTCTCCATCAGGCACCTGCCTCTCACCCACTCAGGGTGCGGTGCTGAGGATACACACTCATCTCTGCCTTCAAAGGATGAGGGGAGAGTTGCTCCTACGTAAATGTCCACTTTCGTCTCCCATCCCTCAAGTCCGCAGGTCACCTCACATTCTACGTCAGACTCACAGAGCCATGAATGGTTTCTAGGGGTCTTGCTAGTTTGGGGCAAGCTTCCGAACAGACATTCGTTTCTCCACCTCCCATGGAAGCTCAGCTGTGGTGTCTTACAGTTGCTCTAACCTCAGTGAGATCCCATGCAATGAAAGTAAGGATTTGGAAGATTACCCAGAGAACAGAAGTGTCAGGCAAGGGGAGACCAGTTGTTGGCTTAATAATTGATAGACCTTTAGGGAAATCTGGACTGGCGAGAAGCCCAGGGAAGGCCTAAGTCAGCACTAGCCTAAAATCTAAGCAGCTAACAGAACATCAAAAGACTAACACAGTTCTGGCCTCTCAGACATTTTGAATATAAGAAGTTCCCACCCCTTTCATACGTTAAGCAGGATGTTAGAGACCGTGATAGAATCTGTGTCTAGGAAGGCCTGTGGGTGAGAAGACCTTGTTCAGTTTCAGTGGGACTCCCGAGTTCTCTGCCAGTTTTCAGTCTGTGCCCAGAGGCCCCTTTCCCAGGGGATTTCAAATCTCATCATGTTGACGTTTGAAATTATTCACCATAGAAGTGTTAAAATCTGGGTTTTTGTCTTATTTAAAATGTATGTGTGCTATTTTTAATATATATATGATTTTAATGTCTTTCAGGGTTTGTTGTTTTTTTGTGTAGATTTACTGTATAGGCTGATTGGTAGTCAGTGGTTATAATAGCAAGAAAAGGTTTCAAAGCTGCCCCATGGCTGCAAAATATGTACTAAATTAAGCTTATCAGCTGCTCACATTCATGTGTTGAAATACTAACTGGGGACCAATGCGCTGCCTCCAAAATGGGGACATAGCAGTAGACTAAGGATTCACAAACTGCTGTGCCATGCACTTTGTTCCAATTGATAGCATCACCACAGTAATTTAATGTTTGTGCTGTGCTCTGTGCAGGACAGGGAGGGATGAAGGAGTGCACACTGGGTGGAGAACTTCTTACCTAACACAGAGTCACCATCCTGCTCAGATGACACTTGAGCTAAGCCCTAAGGAATGGCAGAGCCTTGAGAAAATGACTATTAGATGAAGACTACAGTCTTCCAGGCCTCAGTTTCCCCGTGCACAGGGAGGGGTGATTCTGTGTGCAGCAGGATGTGAGATGGACGTGATGGGCTGGAGAGCCCCGTGCAGACTGACCATTGGGAGTCGCCAGTGGTTTGGCTCTGTGGGCTTGGTAATGGTGATTCCCGCGTGAGGGCTTGCCTAGAAACTGTGACAGAGTTCACAAGAGATAGGAAGCCTCAGGTGGCTTCCAAGTTGTCAGCCTGCAGGGTGACAAAGTAGGGACAAGAAGCTAGAGATGATACGTGACCTGTGACCTCACCCATTTCCGTTACAGACTCATGGAGAGATTTCTCATGGATGGATTGTATCCTTAAAGACCTGCAGTGTCCTTTGTTCCTGTGGCTTTTCCCACTCTCGTGCATCCTAACCTCCAGTCCAGCAGCCCAGGGACGAGCAGTGGGTTCCCTTCACACTGGCTCCTCACAGGTTGACCCAGACCACACCATACAACCCAGAGCTGCTGCCAGAAATCACTTACATTTGATTTCTACCAGGAAGGCAGGAAGAATAACAACAGCACTTAGCCTGGATCAAACGCCTGGATACAAATTTTGCCTCCTCTTCACTAGCTCCGACCTTGAGTAAATTATTTAACCTCGTTCCTTAGAGCTGAAAACGTCTTCTGTAGGAAGAAGCTTTATAGATCATGGGGGTCAGCTTTCCCCCATCCTGTTGTGTTGTACAGATTTGGAATAAGGGGCTGCAACTTAGAGTTTCTTTTAAAAGTTCCCTAAGTGGGCCCCTGAGTGCTACATGCAAGAACTGCAGAGCCAATTCCTCTCTCCCTGACTTAGCCCCAGACACTGGTACCATCCACTGTATACCAAGCCCACTGGTGTCGCTTCAGTGTGGCTCACTAACCTGTCCATGTTACACACACACACACACACACACACACACACACACACACACACATGAACTTCCGTTTGTGTTGCTTTGTTGGTGCCAGGCCTGTCAGTGGTTTTTACCATGGGACAATCATGATGCTCTAGCCTATTAGAACTCTGTCCATGAAAGCATCCACAGTTCCACTTGAGAGCATCGTGACACTACTTCTCTGTAAAACCCTGCACCATGTGACCCCACACTCAGGTGTCCAGGACATTCTCCTAGCCCCTTCTTTAGACCTTGCGCTACTGACGCTGTCTCCCCCTATCTGTAGAATGTACTCAACTTGAAACCTAACTTCTTTATAAAGAGGACCAAGTCAGGATATTCACGTTTGAGGCTACACTGGAAAAGCTGTCTCACCCAAAAAGGACCAGGCATGATGGCATATACCTTTAATCCCAGGCAGAGGTCTCTGAGTTTTAGGCCAGCCTGGTCTACATAGTGAGTGCCAGGCCAGCCTGGTCTACATAGTGAGACCTGCCTCAAAAATGTAAGGAAAATTAAGTGAGGAAAGGACCCGTTCAAAACCCCCACCCCACTCCCACCCCCACCCCATCCCCATCCCTTACCTCTGCTTAGTCACCTTTGCTCCTTAACCTGCATCCAGCCAGCCACAGCAACTGTCCACATATGCTCTGACTCTGTATAAGCACACAGCCACAGTAGACGGCAAGACGATCCTTGTGGGTGAGCAGCAGGGGCCCTCAGGCCGCGCTGAGGGAGGGACAGGGCGGGAGGTGGTAGGTGAGGCTCACAAGGGCATGCAGCCTCACAGCGCCCAGGCCAGGACTGGTGTACAGGGCAGGCTTTAGGAAAGCAGACACTGGAAGACCATCCCTGCTGGAGAGAAAGGAGCTCAGAGGCCTTTGACAGGGAGTAAACTTCTCACTGTAGGGATGAACATCAGCTAGTATTAATAGCTACATCTCTGGCCTAACCACTTCTCAAATGTAGGACATGACCTGCCCGCCCTTGGGGTCACCAGGCCATATATACTGACTGTCCACCACCTGTGGAAATTTAGATCTTAAAGGGTCCCATCTTCAGTGTGGGGACAAGGGGCACCTCCGTGCCATCTTCTGGGATTCCCTATCTGTATTGTTGTTCCCTCTGGTTCTCTCCCTCCACTTACCATTGCATACGCACGTCCCACGATACACTCATGGTTCTGCATAGAGACCTGCATGGAAATGCTTGGCACATGTAGGGGTCTCCCTGCCCCTCAACCCCATCGGGTAGACAGAGTTGTGTTCTTGTTGCAGACTTCTGGGATACAGCAGGCCAGGAGCGGTTCCAGAGCATGCATGCTTCCTACTACCACAAGGCTCACGCCTGCATCATGGTATGAAACCAGCTGGGCAGTGTGACCAAAAAAAAAAAAAAAAAAGGCACTGGGCAATTCTGGCCTGAGGGGTAAGGAGACAAGGAATCAATGGTCCTCAGCCCGCTACCAAACAAATACAGATGTGTAGGAGAGGGTTGTTCAAGTCCACCCAGATGCTTCACCCCAGAGCTTCTTAAAAAAGTATATACCAGAGGAACTGTCCTCAGATGGGGGCAGATAGAAGAAAGCACGGAAGCTGGGCTCCCTTAGCCATTCAGTGTTCAAAGGAACTGTGGCTGAGACAGGGCCACCCCTGGTCACTGTGGGAGCACGCCCACAGGAAATCTTCAAGGGCACCTCAGCTCGAACCCACGGCTCCTGGAAGGCCTGTCCCTCTCAGACCAGCCCTCACCTCCCTCGCAGGCTTTCACTGTGCTATCGAGGAAAGTTACCACGGGTCCACGCTGCGGGTGATAGGCTGCACGAAGTCCCCAAAAGTCCCTTGTGCACAGGGCTCTACTGAGACTGTAACAGTCTTTCTCCTGGGAGCCCCCAGGCTCGTTTTCTAGGCCACCACCCTTACATTGCTGGGAAGGGATATGTTTGTCTTTTAATCCACAGATAAAACATTTTCATGACTACCAAGCATCTGTGACACATGAGTCAGTAGGCTGACTTGAGGTTTGATTCGGTTTGGTTTTGATTGGGTTTGCTTCTAGGGAGTAAACAGGACTGGTTTTGTGCATAGGTGAATGCATTTTGCCCTTGGTCCGAGCCCCAGTGCCATAGTATAGTTCTCTGAATTAGGAACCCTAGGGACTGTCACCAAGTTAGGACAATTTGTGAGTAAGAACTGATATGGACTAGCTCACAGAATGGCAGCTAGACCTCAAGACTGAGTCTATAAACAGAGCCAGGTAGACGCCATATTGTGACAGCTGTGTAAGTCTTTCTGGCCCGAATCACAAAGGGAGGAAGCAGATGCTGCACCTCTGATAAGGACACAGGTTGACACCATTGTTGTGAGTCTGCCAACAAAATGTAAGTTTGCCCTGGCACTTCATAGCATTTGACACCACCTAACCCTCCTAGCCCC
This sequence comes from Mus musculus, assembly GCF_000001635.26. Lineage (NCBI taxonomy): Eukaryota > Metazoa > Chordata > Mammalia > Rodentia > Muridae > Mus > Mus musculus. Next base: position 89,585,180 of record NC_000081.6, on the reverse strand, counting down.
ACCTCCTACAATACGCACACCGCCGCTCTTGTTATGAGTAGGTACCCAGTCATCCATGAGGAGTAGCACAAAAGGGAGACACAGAGACGGTCCATTCTACTCACCAGCTCCCTTCTGCTCATCCCTCAGTTCGCTGCAGTTTAAACCCATTCACCAGAAATGCTGCTCGTGGTCCAGGCTCCGCTTAGATGCCACTGTCTCTATGCAGCCTCCTCTGATGTTGTGTGGTTACATCTCCCTGTGTGCATGCACAGGACTCGGAGTACTGGTAGCACATAGTGAGATAGTGGTGTGCGCACATAAAGGCCACCTGAGGGGCTTGCCAGCTGCTGGATCAGGACAGTGAAGGGGTCATGGGAGGGTCACCGGTTCCTCCACAGTCCTTTAAACACAAAAGCCCTTGAGAACTTAAAAAGTCCTAATTCTAATAACAGTATTAAATAAAAGAGTGTGAAATAAGGCAAATGAAGCAATGTAACCTGAAGTCTGTCTGTCTGTCTGTCTCTCTCTCTCTCTCTCTCTCTCTCTCTCTCTCTCTCTCTCTCACATGCACACACACAGGGCGGGCAGGGGGCAGCCATTTTTGTTTCAGTCCTGCTCTGACATTTGTATTTGACCTTGCCCTCTTTGCTGTCTGGGACTGACTCTGCTTGTAATGCATGCCCAGTAGTTTCTCTCTGGCCCTGTCCTGAAGGTGCTGGTCTGAGTTTGTATGCACCTGTTTGGGTGTGTGTTGTCTGGAACTGACAACGTACTTTGACACATCTAAATTGTCTTCTACCCTCTGTAGGTATTTGATGTCCAGAGGAAAATCACCTATAAGAACCTGGGTACCTGGTATGCAGAACTTCGGGAGTTCAGGCCGGAGATCCCATGCATCCTGGTGGCCAATAAAATTGATGGTGGGGCCATCCCTGCACCTGGGTGACAGTAATTCCTGGGGACCAAGCACCACACATTTCCTTCTTTCAAAGAATGGCCCACCTTTGTTTCCCTTCCCAAGATGCTCCCTTTCTAGTAGGGAGGCCAGCAGCGAGACCCTGTCTTCCCAAGACACAGACCCATATTACCCATGTCAAGGGCAGTCCCTGACAGTCCCTTCCCCTCTCACCCTGCCTCCAAACTCTTCCCATTGCCTGGGTGGACAAGCCAATGCCCCACTTCTCTCTGCAGCAGACATACAGATGACTCAAAAGAATTTCAGTTTTGCCAAGAAGTTCTCCCTGCCCCTGTACTTTGTCTCGGCTGCTGATGGTACCAATGTTGTGAAGGTAATGGCAGCCCTGAGGCAGTCTGCTGACACCTGACTTAGGAGTCACCGGGAGGAGAGGAGGGTAGGGAGGCAAGGACAGGGCGTGGCTGGGTGCAGCAGAGGAGTCCACTGCCTGTGGGACGGGGTGACGAGAGGGGCCGGTGAGGGGTGAGACTGCTGGTTATAAAGCTGGGGTCCAGGGTCCTCCCCACAGCTACACTTCCGCCATTTCCGCCTCGCCCTCAGCTCTTCAATGATGCTATTCGATTAGCTGTGGCTTACAAAGAGAGTTCCCAGGACTTCATGGACGAGGTTTTACAGGAGCTCGAGGTAAGCCGGGCCCCATTTCAGGTATGGTAGAAAAGGGCGATGATTTCTTCAGAGATGTGCAGTACAACCTAGCACATGGGGTTTCGCCTGCCTTTGCAACCCCTCGCTGCCTCAGGACTATAACTGGATAGATGCAGGGTCAGGCTTCACCTATGACCTTGTTCACAGAACTTCAAGTTGGAGCAGAAAGAAGAGGATACGTCAGGCCAAGAGCAGAGTGACACGACCAAGAGCCCATCTCCTTCCTAACCTGAGGACATCCACACATGGCAGAGTTGGGGTATTGGGAGCCATTTGGAACACCCTACATCTCTGGAGAACATCTCTAGGCTACCCCTGCTCAACTTCCTGCAAACCCACTGTTCTGTGGTACATGATGAGGTCAATACAAAGAAACTAGACAGGCGTGATACCCACCATCTTCCTGCATCAGGATGAGGGATCCGTGTCATTCACACACACACCCCGACCCCCACCCCCACCCCAGCAGCCTGATAGTGCAGAAACAGTGAACATGCTCATGTCTTCTTAGTAGACATTTAGGTGTTTGTTGTCTTTCTTCCCAAACTGACCTCAGGGACTGTCCCTTCACTTCTGCCGAGAGAATGATGCAAACCCTTGAGGACGATGTGTTCCTATGGAATCCATCTGTGACACCTCTGTCCCTGTCAACAATATTTTTGACAGACAACCATTAATTCCAAATTTGCTTTTCTAGCACCAACTGTTTTGGGAGCTCTTCTCGGTCAGTTGAGAGCACAGCAGCAGGACTCGATTGCAGTGCAGTGAAGACAAGTGTAGCCATATCTGCTTATACACACACCTTACTGTTCCCCACCACGTGAACAAAAACTGCCTCCATCTCAGGGTAGAAAGCCTTCCTCCACCTCTCTAGGGCGAGTTAAGCACTGCGTCTTCTGTGGGTGGCAGCAGACAGCAGGGAAGAGCTGCCCTGCTTCTCTGCAGCTTGCTAGATGATGTCACGATTGTCTTGAGCATCATTTGCATTATCATTATTTTGTTTATATTGTCTCCTTTTTTTACAATAAAGATAAAGTTTCGTAAACACTAAGGGTCTCAGTTACCTTTCTATTGCCATAGCAAAACGCCATGGCCAAGGCAACTTACAGAAGAAAGCGTTTAATGGGGCTCACAGTTTCAGAGGGCGAGTCTGGGACCATCACCCTGGGGAGCATGGCAGCAGGCAGGAAAGCATGGAGCTGGAGCAGTGGCTAGGGTGTCACACGTGGTCCTCAGAGCCCATCCCCAGTGACCTCCAGTGACCCCCAGCCAAGCTACTCCCCCTAATCCTTCCTCAATAGTTCCACCAGGTCAAGCACTCAAACTTGAACTAACAGGAGCCATTTTCATTCAAGCCACCACACTGAGTGTCTGTGCTCTGTAGTCTGAAGTAGACAAAAACACAAGCCACACAGATGAAGGAAGACTGCCTTGATCTGCTACCATGTTGTAGTCCAAATTAGCTCTTGGTTGACTATAGAGAGCATTTCAGTAGAATTTATTGTTTGTGGGTTTTTTTTTAATTAAGTATAGATTTGAGATCTCAGAAACAAGTGTTTCACCTTTAAGTAGGTGATGCTTGCATGTTCAACTTTGACTTCTCATCAGGGATTCTCCGAAATGCATTATGCAGATGAGATAAGATTTTTAGAAGAAAAATAAAAACATGTTACCCAGCATAGTGGAGCATACTGTTAAATCCCAGCAGTCGGGAGGCAGAGGCAGGTAGACCTCGGAGTTCAAGTCCAGTCTGGTCTACAGAGTGAATTCCAGGCTATCCATAGCTATAAAGTGAGACTCTTCCTAAAAAGAAAAGCAATAGTTATGGTAAATGATTAATAATCTGGGAGTGTGTGTGCATGCCTGCATGCATGTGTGTGTGCATGCCTGCATGCATGTGTATGTTGCAATTTTGAGCACTGGACCCAGGACCTCAAGAGCTAGCTAAATAAGTGTCCTACCTTGGAACTACTCTCTGGCCAGTGGGTATTTTTCTTTATGTAAATAACTGTAGTGAGATAGATTTCACGTACTCAAAAATGTACCATTATTGGCTTTCCCATAGCTGTTCTGTATTAGGTTTCCTTGAGACAGCCTAAAGACATCTTTTTAGATGGCCTGCTGGGGCTGCTTTCTCAGCTGAGTGAGGGGAACAGAGTGAGGTGAGAAACTGAGCAAGATCTTATCTCAGCTGCAGGCCAGCATTACAACTACCACCTCACACACCCCCGAGATGCATGGAAGGACAAACTGTGGAAGATTTGGTCCTGCCTGAAGACCAGGGGACTGTCAGCCAGTGCACACATGAGGCACAGGAGATCATCTGTATCCTCCAGGCAAAGCGGCTCCTACTTTAGCTCAGACACTTCTCTGGGGAAACTGCATTTCTCCATCAGCACTGGTGCTGGAGCCAGAATGCTCATAGATAACGACTGCACAACAGATGTCATTAAGCCACGCCTTTTATAAGTTTTAGGGTGTCCATTTATGATTTAACCAGTTTTTGAAGGGACTAAATTAGACTAAATAGGGATGCAATGTCTGAGGTGAGATGCACACGATTAACCTTCCGGTACATTCCATACAGTCACAGTGTGGGACACCTGCCAACTCTGTGTGGTTCCATCACTCCAAAGTGAAGTCTGTATTGGTGGTGTCTGTGTTCTCTCTCTGAGGATTTATTCTGAATATTTCATATAAGTGAAATCATACAATATGTGACTTTTTGTGTCTAACTTTCTTCCACCTTCAAGATTCATCCAGAGCAGGGCACAGTGGTGCATGCCTTTAATCCCAGCACCCAGGCAGAGGCCAGCCTAGACTACATAATGAGTCCCAAGACAGTAGGACTATGAAGAGAGACCCTGTCTTGGAGAGAGACAGAGAGAAGAGAGTCAGAGAGAGACTGATTTTCATCCATGCATCGTGTACTTTGTTTCTTTCATAATTAGACTGTGTTCTATCATGTATATATTCAACAATTTGTTTATTCATTCACCGATAAATATTTGACCTGTTTGCAACTTTTTTAATCTATTGAGAGTACCATGGAGCCAGCTGTGGAGGCACTCAAGGGTCAGAGCAAGCAAATCACTGAAAGATCAGGGTCGGTCTGGACCAGATACTCAGTCAGTCCCAGGATAGCTATGGTTACACAGTGACCCCCTGACTCAAAACTTTTAAGGACAAGAAAAAAATTGCAAATTTTAGCACAAGTAGATTGGTATAATCTTAGGAATTTTAATACCTTTATCATCAAACATCTATCACCCTCAAGTCCCATTCTCCACGAACCTTATACAATATATTCAAACCTTCTGTGATGTGGCTTTAACTTGGTTCTGTTCTTCCTGTTGTTTGAATGAAAATAGCCACCGTACACTCATACGTTTGAAAGCATGGTTCCCAGTTGGTAGAACCACTTGGGAAGGGTTGGGAGGTGTGGCCTCATTGGAGGAGGTGTATCACTGGAGGTGGGTTTTAAGATTTTAAAAGCCCAGTTACCCTTCTCTCTGTGGGCCTCCTACTTGCCAAAAAGTATATAAGCTCTCATTTACTAACCCAACACCGTGCCTGCCTGCCTGCTGCCATGCTCCCCACTATGATGGTCATGAACTCACTACCTTGGTTCCTGTTGCTGTGATGAAGCACCATGACCAAAGGAACTTGGGGAGGAGAGGGTTGATTAGGCTTAGGCTCGCATATCACAGTTCATCATCAAAGGAAGTCGGAACAGGAAGTCAAGAAGGGCAGGAACCTGGAGGCAGGAGCTGATGCAGAGGTCCCGGAGGGGTGCTGCTTACTGGATTGCTCCTCATGACCTGCTCAGCCTCCTTATAGAACCAATGACCACCAGCCCAGGGATGGTACCACCCACAATGGGCTCTCCCCATCAATCAATCACTAATTGAGAAAATGCCCAACTGCTGGATCTTATGGAGGCGTTTTCTCAATTGAGGTTCCCTCCTTTTCGATGACTCTAGCTTGTGTCAGGTTGACACAAGAGCAGCCAGCACAGTCACCCTCTAAAACTGTAAGCCCCGAATAAAGTCTTCCTTCTTCCAGGTTGTCTCCATCATGGTGTCTCTCCATAGTAATAAAATAGTAACTAAAGGTTTGCAGGTCCAGGCAAGAGGAGAGAGGTCCCGATCCTGCCGGAGTCCCTCCAGGGCTGAGCGGAATGGCGAGTGTCAACGACCCAGAAGAAACACACTGAGCTGGGAGTCTTGTCAAAGCAGGAACTCAACTTTCTGGCATCGGCCTCTCGCTTATATAAGTTTGAAACATAGGGAGGGGGATTTTAGGTGGGGTAAGATGACATAGGAGGCAGGGAAGGATGACGGAGGGTATGGAGTCACTGACAGGGCCAAGGGCAAAGCTCTACATCAGCAACAGTGGGGCAGAGGCAGGGCCAAACAAGTCTTGCTGAGTCACCCCAATACGGAAGTGACTGAGACAGGTCTCAAAATTGGAGCCAGGCTCAGGTTTGTCCTCAAGGCTCAAACCAGGGCCAAAATGGGGCCCAACAATTCTTAGGACAAAAATCTTGTTTTATTATATAAAATTGTCAAAAATATGAACTCGTACTTATATCCTTCTCAATAACTCTCTCACACACATTTACTATTTCTTTCCCTAAACAAGAATCAAATGCAAATCCATGGCACATTATAGAGAATTAAGATTACCTACATCCATAGTTTTATTATCAAACTTTTTTCCTATTGCAAACATCAAGCAGATTTTTAATTCCCTTGGAATCTTTTTTTTTCCCTTCCTATGGTTAGAAAAACAATACACATTTTAACAAGAGCCTTAGCACATTTTCGAAATGACCCTAGATGTGAGGAAATTGTCCCTGAGAACCAGAAAAAGCACCACAGAAAGCGCATACAGAGCTCAAACCCTCCACGCTCGCCCAGGGACTTCAGCTTGAGGTGACAAAAGGTATTTTCTTAATGTCTTTTAGTCCTCTGCAAAAGTCGTGCAGGGTATTATTTCTTATTTTCATTTTAAGATAGGGCATTCCCTCATGAAATGTCCCTTCTCCCCTCATTTCTGCCTCTAGAATCTTCTTCCTTTCAAACATTTCATAACCTTTCACTATGTTTGGCCAGCTGTTCCTTATAAAGTGTAACTTCACCATGCCACGTCCCAACGGCTCTTTAATGCTTAGCCCCAAACACATTTTTCATCTGATCCTTTTGCCTTTCTAGAATTACTGTAGGCCGTTCTTCTTTTCCCTATTACATATTAATTTCCCTATTGTATATTAAATGTTTTATTATTATCCAGTCTAAGACTGGAGTACTGATTTTCCAATCCCCTTTATGGCCAAGTTTCAAAGATTCCTCGAGTGGCGTTGATGAACCTCACTGTTATTATTCCATGGAAGTCATTGGTTGGGATCTTTTTATCTCCATCCTTGAACCCCATCCAGTCATGGCATTCTTATTGTTCATTTTGTGTTGTTGTTGTTGTTGTTGTTGTTGTTGTTGTTGTTGTTGTTTTAAGATTGCATGTATAAGTATCTTGCCAGCATGTACATCCATGCACCATGTGGGCTTGGTACCTTCAGAGTCAGAAGATGTCAGAGCCCCTGGAACTAAAAAGATGGTTTTGAAACACCACGTAGGTGCCAGGGACCAAATCCAGGTCATCCACAAAAGCAACAATGCTTTAAACTGCTGAGTTATTTCTCCAGCCTCAAAGAGATGGTAGCAACCTTGGCTTTCTTAATGTTTTATGTGTTTCACCTACATGTATGTAGGTGGCAGCAGCTCTTCTTATCATCGCCCCTGTCCACTAGAGAAGGTGATAACATTGACATCAACTCAGGCCAGGTATAGAGTTAAGGCCCAAGATATTGATTTCATAAACCAAATGTCACATACAGGTGTTTTCTCAAAGGCCTTAGCCCCCTGTGTAATTGAAGGCCTCTGAACTGGAAAGGGGGATGTTGACAAATGGAGACCGTCCCTGGATGGGAACATCCACTAAGGGGACTCCTCTGTGGACAAGGGAGGATTTTGGATATCCTTCTGCCATTGTTCAAGGTTCATTCTTAGACTAGAGACTGGGGTATACAAAAGAACTGGAATTTGAGCTGACAGTTCAGAACTGGGGCTCCCAGCACAGAGACAGAGAAGTGACCCAGAGGAACCCCCCCCCTTAGAAGGTGGCTCTCTTTTCTCTCGTTTACTCTGTTGCTGTTGTATCAGGGAAAAGAGGGTCCGGGGTCTCTTCTCCAGCAAGGATCATAATCATCTCCTCCACACTCTTCGCCTCTCATCATCAATATAGTCTATAAGCTCAGACACCCAGTATGCTGGTTGTCAACCTGACACAACTCTGCTCATTACTGAGAAGAGAGAATCTTGAGAAACACCTAGATTATGTAAGATTAGCCTAGAGGTAAACCTATAGGCTATTGTCTTAATGATTGGTGTAGAAGAACCCAGCTCACTGTGGCTGATGCCATCCCTGGGCAGGTGGTCCTGGTTGATCTAAGAAAGCAGACTGAGCAAGCCATGAGGTGCAAAGCCAGTAAGCAACACTCCTCCATGGACTCCGATTCAGTTCCTGCCTCCAAGATCCTGCCCTGCTCTGAGTCCCTCAATGATGAAATATCAACCTGAGAATTAGAAGCTAAAATAAACCCTTTGCTACCCATTGCCTTTGGTCATGGTGTTCCATCGCAGCAATAGAAACCCTAAGACACACAGCCTTAATGGGTTTTCTTTTCCCTTTTGACCACCTCCACCCTATACTGTAGCATGTGCCTTAGGACACAGATTACTTTTATTGGTCTCAGATCTTTTATCCTTTTGCTTACCCAAAGACAGAGCCTGGTTCCCCATCCTTACAACGGTGATGTCTTGATGAGAGAGGCTCAAACTCCTCTCTGTTTCTATGGTGATAACCCTTGAGGACCAGCTGAGGCCCTTTAACTACTGCAGTTGGTGTGGAGCCTATATACCATCGGAACTGCAGGTCTGGAGTCTACACTCGCTTCTCATCGGATTGAACATTTCAATCGCACTCAAATCGCCCTTCCAGACATCCCGCCCACCAAAGCATTATTCATACTTCCAAGTTGCGTTTCCCTGTTGTTTTTTTTTCTTCTTCTTCTTCTTCTTCTCTTGGTTCAGAAGTTGTCTTCCCAGAACCTCAAATTTCATCCTCATGGACTAAATGGGGAACATCAAAGGATCTCCATTCCTCCCTTCCCAAGTCCTCCTGGGAGTTACACCACCTCTCACCTCCCCCTCACCCCCTGTACTGGTTTCATGTGTTGTCCCCCCTGGACCTTTTGTTTTCCACTTCCAAGGATGGACATCTCAGTGACTCACTTACCCAACCACATCAGTATGCCATAGCTCAATTTTCTTGCCTTGGTTTGTGCTTGGGAGTTACCTAGTTGCTGCTATGCTCATTCGATGCCCTTATCTCAACACTGCTGATTCATTTTCAGAATTGGGGTTCTGTTAGTTCAGGAGCCTGAGATATATTTGTCCATATCCAGAACCTCAGCCATGAGACAACAGGTGTGCACGTTCCCAGGACCTTTGGTTGCAGAGAGTCTCTCACATTGGGTGCCAGGCTTTTAGAAATAGGTCTGGGGTTCCAAGCAAGGGACCACGCAATCCAAAGTAAGCCAGTAAGGTGAAAAGTGTTACTTCTGTACACAGGTGAATAGCCATTGCCAAATCAAGCTGGGTTGATGCCGAAGTCCTGCTGGTTTTTTTTTTTTTTTAATCCCTAACACAAAGGGATCCTGGTGCCTCTCTGAGTGGTCAGAGGCCTTCCAGGCCTACAAATCCAAAGCAGCACAGCTGGAAAGTAAAGGACAACCTTTGAGAACGGAACGCATCCTTAAGTACATTTTGATTTCAGGAAGGGTTGCCTCTCTCTGCCCTACCATCTTTGATAAACACAAGTGGTTTAATCCAGACACCAGACTTGAGTTACTTTCTTGACCGGAATGAACAGCAAAACAGAGCGTCAAACCGAGCCCGTCAGAGCATCCTTCTCAGGACTAAGCAAACAAATGTGGTCAGGCTGAGGACTGACCCCAGTCTCAAGCAGTGTGGGCCAAGTCTGACAAGCTGGACTGAGTGCCCAGAGCCATTCTGAGGAAGCTTCAGACCGTTTCCATGCCTTGCTGGGCTCGCTGCTCCTTGAAGCGTTCGCTTCTGACCCATTCCTATTGGCCCCGCATAGCTTTGTGTCATTAAAAAGGTTCAAACTGGTTTCTGTTCCTTACAATGAACTTTTTTTTTTTTTTACAATTCATTTGCTTATTTTATGTATGTGTATACACTGCTGCTCTCGTCAAACACACCAGAAGACGACATCAGATCCCATTACAGATGGTTGTGAGCCACCATGTGGTTGCTGGGAATTGAACTCAGGACCTGTGGAAGAGCAGCCAGTGTTCTTAACCACTGAGCCATCCCCACAATGGATATTCTTAAACATCTAATGATTGTAAAAAGCCATTCCACACTCAGGTGCATCCATAAAACACTCCTTCCCCCACTATTATTCCTGGAAAGCTTTAGCAAATAAGTTCATATGGGCTTAAGTCCCAGAACTAGTAGATTTAGCTACAGGCCAGTAATAACCCTGAGCAGGTAATGTGTGATCAGCCACAGTAAGACTATTTATGTGGTGGCAGACACTTCTTGTGGCTGCCAAGCACCCTGGCCATCCCTTGTTTTCTGAGGATCCAGGCCTTTCACACAGAGGCATCTCTTTGTGCCAATCTCATGACAGCATCAAGAGAACCGCCACTTAGGGGGATCCCACCCCCTCCTTTTCTGATCAGTTTAGTTGGTAGAATGAGCTCTCTCACTCCACCCGCTAGCTACATATACAGAGGCATTTAACACCTTGCAGTATCAATAAAGTATGAAGTAAGGACCATGGTTGGCCTATGGCCCAAGTTTGCTTATTCAAGCATTAAATTTCAACATTTAAAAAAAATATATATTGAGCAATTCCATTTTATTGGAGCTGAGCAGGGAGGATGTAAATTTGATGGAGGAAGATTTGGGTTGAGTTGAAGAAAACAGAAGTTCATGTCCTCGAGTGTACATATATATTTATATACAAATATATACTTTATTTCACTCATCTCTCTTTTCTCAGGAATGGAGGAAGGGCTCGCTGGGTTTGTTGGAAAGGGGCTCAAACGTGGAGAAGCGGTAGTGGTAGTTCCTTGGTCCACTGTACTGGGAGGGATGTTTCATAGGGTAAGTTCTCATCTTCAGGGCCTCTATGAGGCGCTGGAGACGCCGAGCAAAAGACAGCGTTGTGCGGTGCCTCATGTGTTGTGTAGCAATGGTAAAGGATGCAGGCTGGGCTGGGGTTGGGGGCGAGAGGAGGGGCATGAGTGATGAGGAGGTTTGGGTCGAAGACGGCCGATGGAGCAGAGGCCGTAGTGGTCGCAGGTAAAGCGGTCGAGAAGGCAGGTGTTGGAAATACCAAGGAGGGCGAAGAGAAGGAGGGTGAAAAGAGACCATCGGATGGCGGGTAGTCGGCGGATGAGGGGTGGCTGGCTGAATCAAGTGCAAGGCGTTAGGGCCGATCTTGGAAGCAATCCAGTCCAGGTAGTCCCAGGTGGCTGTGTAGACTCCGGGACGCTTAGCACGGGCACAGCCTACCCCCCAGCTCGTGATCCCCACGACCACAAAGGGGCTGTCGACGTTGTCTCTGCACATGAGAGGCCCACCACTGTCCCCCTGTCCAGAAGGACAGAGGGGTCACTTTCAGCCTAAACCACTCTCCCTTCCCAGAAGACTCATGGATGGGGCTATGGGAGAACAAATGTCTGTAGCCACATAGTTTCTTGCTGCCTTAAGACACAACTGGTGAGGGTAAGAGCTGCAAACATCCGTTGGGATGTGGAGGGCGGGTGGGGGAGGGGCCCTGAGGTGCCTTGCAATAAGATGAGGGCACAAATGCATGCATGTGGCTTTACCTGCATGCATGAACACTGGTGGCTCTGGGCGCTTTGCGTTATGGGAAAAAGAAAAGCACCGTCTCTCAAGGACCAGGTTTGGGCAATGTGTTCTGTATGCTAATGTTGGGGTCAAATGCCACGTGTGATGACATGTTCTCAGTAGGAACACCATACTATTGTGATGGTGGGTGTCAAGGAGAGGTACCAGGGAACAAGTCACTGGAGTTGCTGGCCCTCGGGCAAGAAAGGAGAAGGAAAAGATGGAGATTGGAGACTTAAGATGAGCTCTCAGGGGCTAGGATCCCTGGAGGGACCCAGGGGGTCTGGGGTACCAGAAGGAAGTTACCTGGCAGGTGTCAATCTTGCCTTCAGGATACCCTGCACACACATTAGTCGATGTGACACGCCCATTGTACCACTGGGTTGAGTTACACAGGTCGAGGTCAATGAGGTCCACACGTGCTTCCATCAGGACAGGTGATGGCCTGGGGGCTGCAGCCAGGCCACACAGTTGTCAGTCAGTGCGCAGGGAGGAGCCGGAGAAAGCCCTGCCTCCTCCCCTACCACCGTGAGCTTCCATCCATCCTATGCAGCGCTCTGGTTAACAAAGCTCCCCTCAGGCTCCCCTCACACTCCTGAGGGGGAAGAAAGGCACAGTGAAAGGACAGGTGGGAGGAGAGGTAGAAAGAATTTTGCCTGGAGGAAGAGATGGCGTCTATCTTAAGATATCTTAAGAGATGGTGTCTATCTTAAGGATGGAGGAGGGATTGTGTAGGCTAGCTGCAGCACTAACAAGCACAACTAGTATGTGCCGAGTGCTAAGTCCACTGTCGTTTTCCTCCTGTTTTTGGATCAGGGACTGGAGCACCGCCCACCTACTTCGAGAAATTGGCCAGGCTTTGCCCCTCTCCACACCCATGACTGGGACACACCTTTCATTCTCCACTGTGTGTCTAGAAGTCACCCTCCCCGTTTTGTTTTGTTTTGTTTTGTTTTGTTGTTTTGTTTTAATCCTCCATTACGACTCCTCCACCCAGCTTCAGACAGGATCCTCCCATGTGTCTCAGAGCTGCTTTGAGGAGAGTTTTGGAAAAGGACAGCTGAGTCGAGTGAGGCCTCTCTCGTACCACAGACACTATCGTGCGGGTTAGGAAAGACATGGGTTATACTTCAGCTCAGGCAGGCAGTGTGCACCTGACTTAAGGCATGGCTATGCCTCATCTTGTTTCACATGCCGCAGCTGGAACAGCCCCCTCCCGTGGCACTGTAGGTTTGAATGCCATGGGCAGTGGAGGGGATAAGACAGGAAAAGCTTGGGGCCAGTATATGCAGAGATAAGCATTCAGCAGGCAGGCAGGAGGTGCCTGCTAAATGCATGTTTCCTGAGCTTTGGGTATTTAAAGGATTTTTTTTTTTCAAACGGGATGTTTTATTTCGTTTTCTGTTTTCAATAGAGCTGTCCCCTCCTCTCACATCCCAGCATTAGTGAGAGGTTTGTACAAGTACTGTTCCTGAGGTGGGAATGACACTTAAATAATAACAGCAACCCAAATTTGCTGGCCATTAAGATCGGTAACATTTTTAGGTCTGTGGCTAAGGCCATAGTCTTGAAAGTCACAAACCTCACTATGTAAAGCCGGGGGTCCTGAGGCAGAATGTTCTCGATACCACACTGTTTCAATAGGAGGCCTCTAAGAACTCAAAGTCCCAACTAAAGGAGCAGTATCCGGATAGTGCTTCCAACCACAAAGCAGACAAACTCAAAAAGGGGGCAAAAACCAAGCATATATAAACAAGCCATGAGAGTTTGGGGCTTAGGGAATTTTTTTTTAAAGACTGAGGTCTTTATATAGGCAGCAGGACAAAAAGCGATACCCCCACTGATTTAAGAGGATTATAGAACCAGAGACCAGCTACCCAAGGTCTACAAGAACACAGGCTATGTATATGATCAGAGGGCAGATAGACAGAGCTGACGCATGCATGTGTGCATGCTCAGGTAAGAGCCAGGAGCACCGGCAGATGGGATGCCCACCCCCATCAGATGGCTGCCGCCACAAGCCAGCAAGAACAACCGAAAACTGAGGTGGGCGAGGGTGAGACCCCTTCCCCTGAAGGGTAGGTCAGGTCGTAAACCTATAAAAATAGTGGTTCTCAGCCTTCCTAACGCTGTGCGTCCCTTTAATACAGTTCCTCCTGCTGTGGCGACCCCCCCAACCATAAAATTATTTTCCTTGCTACTTCATAACCGTAATTTTGCTACTTGTCATGAATCGTAATGTAAATCCGTTTGCCAAAGGGGCCTCAAACCACAATTTAAGTGCCACTGCTTTAAAGACTTAGATCACCTCAAGAAAAAGAGAGTGAGAAGATCAGGGATTTTAGATAGATAGATAGATAGATAGATAGATAGATAGATAGATAGATAGATAGATAGATAGATAGATAGACAGATACAAGGCTGCCTTGCAAGCCCCAAACGACCAAACTGTCTCAAATTGGCACGCCTACATTTTCCAAAAATCTAAGAAGGGACTGATGTCTCCACTAATGTCAGTCACATTTCACATCCCTAATGTAGCAATAAAAATGTGTACTCATGAAGCCGAAAGCACTGTTTGTGAGCAGGGGAAAAGTTCCATTTGGTCTTGTTCCACGGATGCCCTGCTGCCTACTGTTGGGACTCAAGAGGGTGACCTGTTACTTCTGGTGTTGACAGTGGCCCTAGACTTTAAGGATGTGGGGAGGTTGTCTGGGACTCCGGATCTAACTGTGGAGCCATCAGTGGCTCTAGAACACTTCCTGTATCCCTGTCTGCTACAGAAAACACTCCTCCTCCCCTGGTGCTCTGTGGGCCAGGGGGCAATGGTACATGAATAAAGACAGAGCTAGAAAGGTGGCTTTACACATCTTGAATGCCAAGAGATCTGCTGGACCATTCCAGGAGTCTTGAACTAACGGCCCAAAGAGAAGTATGCTCACCAACTACATCCCTCCCAGTCTATGTAAAGAACATCAAGTCATTTGGTAGGAAAGGTGTTGGCCCTATGACTATCCACGGAAGGGAAACCACCTAGGTACCCACTGCTGATAGTGAATTAAGACATCCCCGAGACCTCAGAAGTCAGAGATGCTTCAACTTTGTAAGACCAGCCCTTTGCTTGCTTTCAGAACACTTGAGGGAAACACCTTGTGTTTCTCGTCGCAAGGAAGCCAGATCCAGGGGTCTTTTGCAAACACTGCTTCAGTTTAAGCCTCCAGCTGATAGATACACGCACGATTCTGCTACATTCTAAACCACGTCAAGGTTTGACTTCTTCCTGCCGCCGTTCAACCTTCCCATAGGTAGCCAGGCTACTGCGGGCCATGCCCTCCGACAAACTGGACACCATGACCTTAGACATGGGACTCAGCTCCTCTCACACTGAACTCTCCAGTCGTGAATAGTGCCAGCCTCTCTACTCATGATGCCGTGAGAACTGAAACAGCTCAGCCCACACGCCATGACCCCTGCCACAAAAAGACAGCCAGCAAGGAGAACCGGCACCAGGGCCCACAGAGGAGCCCCGACACATACTCACCCTTCTCTTTTATGTATCCCCACCCAGTCACGTAGCAGGTGTGGGGTATTTGGGGAGGACCCGCCTTAAAATGAGGTAGACAGCAGGGTCCAATGAAGTTCCCACATGTAACAGGAGGAGTGATCTTCAAGAGCGCAATGTCATTTCCCTCCGTCACTACGTTGTATTTCTCATGGATGACAATCTTCTGCACATATCTCTCCTGCTGGGGCTCTTTCACTGGCTTGTTTCTTCCATATTCGATTTCTTGTGCTCCGAAAACCAGTCTCCAGTCATAGACTTTTCTGAGGAGACAAAGGTGCGCCAGTCGGACTCATTCACAGACTGGCCAGAGGAAAGCCTGTGGTGTACCTCGGAGCTCGGTCAGAGTCTGGTAACCACATGGCCCCAGAGCTCCACAGAGACCCTGGGCATAGCCCCCTGGGGGAAATTTCCCTTTCCATTCAGAGTACCCTAGAGACCTCCCTCTCTGAGCCCCACACTTACTTTTTGTTATCGAAGCAGTGGGCAGCTGTGAGCACCCAGTGGGAGTTCAGGAGGCTGCCTCCACAGGCGTGGTACCTGCGGCTGTTATGGGACGTGAAGATCTGTAAGCTGACCATCCAGGGCCAGGCCCCAAGCTGCGCACTCTGCCCACTGACAATCCGGGTACCTGCTTGTGAGTTCTGCCTGAATCGTAACCCACAGGGACCACTGAGGAGAGACCAGGAAACTGCTCAAATCAAGAAGAGCCATCCAGTCTTTGTACCTCCACACCTGGGGGGAGGCAGGGACACAGGGTTGGGAAAGATGGGGCGGGGAGCTTTAGGGTAGGAGAGGCAGCCTAAGGTATGCAGGAGGTCACAGTCTCCAGGAAATATCTAGATGGGCCCTAGAGGTATTGACGGGAAACCCTGGACACAGTGGTAGTCAAAAATGCTATGGAGTGGAGGTCTAATGGTTTTTCAGGACCAATCTTGGATGGGAGACCCAAGCAAGTGTCACATGACTCAGGAGGTTGTGGAGCTGTGGATCTGGGTCTGGAGAAAAAAACTGCAAATAATTTCAAGCTAATACAGTGTCCCCTAAGCATTGGGGGGGGGGGGATCCTGAGCTGGAAGTTCTAGGAACGTATCACAGGGGAAAGGCTACCTAGAGTTTTGGAGTTGTTTGCATTGAGTCCCTTAGGGATGAGAGTCTTTGGGTGGACAGAGATGCAAAGGCATATGATGCCTTTGAATTCACGCGTAAGGAGATTTACCTCAGAAGTCCTGAGGAGAACAGGGTCTCCTAATGTTTAGGCCCCAATACCTGATAGGCAATGAAGCCAGTCACTGAAATAGTGGAAAAAGATCTAGGAACAATGGATCACCCCTCTCCCCTCACCCCCTTTCTGGGAAGCCATGGTCAGCTAGAAACCTAATGATTCTAGGATTACAGTTCTGGAAGCAGGAAGGACCTGAGTTAAAGATGTGGGGTCACAGGAACTGTGACACTACAGAGCCTGCTAAGGCTCAGATGACTGCTCATTCTAGCCCAGACAAAGGGAGTCTAGATAGGACCTGTTATTCATAAGGACCCTCACCCCCCTACCAAGATGACCAACACTTACTCACACGTGGTGTTATCCTTGGCAACCACGGACACTGCCAAGACCAGCACAGCGACAGTTGGCAGCATCTCTACCATACTCCTGCCCTAACCTGGCCTGCAAGCTGTGACCTCACAAAGCTCCACAGCCTTCTGGCCAATCAGCAGGGTGACCTCCCACCCCCACCCCAGCAGTTAGGCCAGGCAGGCCTCCTCGATTAACTGATCTGTGCTGAAGTGCCATCCTAACTTCCCGAGTAGATTCTCCTGACCTCAGGGTGGTGAGGTACTCATGTGCAACCAACCCATCTCCTCTGTCGGAAGACCTCCATTCATCCTTGGCCAGCCTTCTGAAGTCTCCCTTTATGAATACTCGGGATATGCTCTTTGGGGGATGACACCACCACAGGCTCACGGACTGAAGAGCAGCTTGGTGCTCCTGTAATGAGGTAGTTAGTGCATACGGGATGTTCACAGCTAAAAGAAATCAGGTTCTGTTGGCTGATAGGTCCTTAGTATATGATGAGGGTTGGGGGGGGGGGGAGAAGTATATGTCACCAGAACACTTTCAAAGAGCCATTTTGAAGTTGCTTGACTTATGACTTCAAAGCCTACCTTCTTGCCCACTGCTGAGTATCGTGTGCTTCTTGAAGTTCTCCGGGGCTCCTCTTTTGGACATAAGAACAGCCACATATGAACATCTATACTTGAGCAGTGGGAATTCTCATCAGGGCTATCTGCATATCAAGTGTCTTTTTTTTTTAATATATCTGATTGTCAGAAGATAGTATGACAGAAGTGTATCCCATACTATGTTTCTCCTTCCCTATAACAATGTCAGAAGGTCTCATCTCTGACTGTAAACTCCCCACCAGCCTGCTATAGTATGGAAAGGTTACATTTCCTCGGGGGGGGGGGGGGGGGGGTCACAAGATGGCGATGCTCCTACCCATCCAGACATTATGTTGAGTTTTATGGGATGATCTTGATTTTTCTGGGTACTGTTAACTGAATGTCATACTTTATTATATAACTTTCGGGAGGTCACATCTCCCATGGCTGGCCAATAAGGTCTTGGATATCTTACCTAAGCATCAGAAAGCAGACTTCCTTTCTCCATATGTGAGAATAACTGTTTTTTTTTTTCCACATCAAGGCCCGTGGTCTCATTTCTTCCATCTGAGTGGTACCTTCTCACATGTTCTGTACCAGAATCAAGAGGTCTCATATCCCCTACCTGAATATCGACTGTACCTTAACCACATGAATGTTCTGTGAGTCTCAACTCCCATAATGAAGTGTCAGAAGTATTCATTTCTCCTAAAAAGAAATCTCCTCTCCCTGCCTGAGGACCGTCTCATCTCCCTACCTAAACATCATATACTTCCCTCCTCTCCAAGAATATCACCTCAACTTCATTTCTTCCTGTCTTAGTCCCTACTGCCTAAGGGTCGCAAACTCTGTATCTTCTGTTTGAGTATGAGGAGGTCTTACACACCCTATCAAGAGAATCCCAGGGCATCGGAGCATCTTGTCTCTATCTCACAGTCAGGACTCATTATTATTTCGGTTGTGCATCTGGAGCAGGTGTTTTTCAACCTGTGGATTGCAAACCCTTTTGGGAGGTGTCACATAATCAGATATCCTGATTATCAGATATTTATATTACAACTCGTAACAGCAGCACGATTACAGTTATGAAGTAACAATGAAATAATTTTATGGCCAGGGGCCACCACAACCTGAGGAGCTGTATTAAAGGGTTGCAGCGTTAGGAAGGCTGAGAGCCACTGCTTTGGAAGTTTTGTCTTTTTCTCTGTAAGTGACTAGAAGGTCTCATCCTCCCTCTTGGGCTATGACCATATCTCCGCTATTAGAATGCTGCTAAGTCTTATCTTTCCTACCTCAGCACCAAGAATTCCTTCACTGAATAATTACAGCATTTCCTCCTGCCCGCCCCCCTCTCAGGCTGTGTTCTAATGTCTCAACTTGTAGCCTTAATGCTTTTTTTAAAAAAATTATTCTTTTTGTTTAAATTTTTTATTTTTACTTATGTGTATCTGTTTGTGTGGAGATATGCTCTGTGTGTATGGGTACCCCAGGGCCAGAAGGCAGCGCTGTAGCCACTAAAGCTAGAATCACAGGCAGTTAACATGGGAGCTGGGAATCGAACTCAGGTCTTCTGGAAGAATGAGAGCTCTGAATCACTGAGCCACCTCTCCATCGCAGCCCTGATGGTTAAGAGCCATGAGTGTCTCAGTGCCTATTCCCCATCCAGGTCAGATGTCCTGGGCCAAGACATCTCATCTACCTTTACCAGGAACTCATAAGTACCACCATGTGAATGGCAGGATAATTTAACTCTCTTGCCTCAGTACTGTATGGTGTTCTCTCCCTGTGTTCTAACAAGAGGCCTTATTTCTCCTAACTAAAAGTAAGAAGATCTTAGTTTCTAAAGCAAGTCAGTAGGACATGACCTCAGGGGCCTGAAGAACCTCCCCCCTAATGCATGGACTCTCCCCTTGATGCTCTGCCCTGTGTCACAGCCTGGAAACTGGAATAAGAACAGTGTGGCCTGTGGGAAAGGTCAGAGGCAGAGGTCTAAGGACCTCAGTTCTAACTGTACCAAACACGTGCCTCCCAGAATGAGTCTATTTCTCAGGCGGAGTTATATGTACCTGATCCCACACAACTGCTAATGGGACTGAGTAGGCATATATATAATTTTTAGATAGCTAACATGAAGAATTAGATTAGATTAGATTAGTTAGATTCCTTCTAACATTCCTTGTTAATTTGTAGAAATACTGAATGTTTGTTTTCTTTCTTTCTTGTTTAAGATCTATTTATTTTATGTATATGAGTACCCTGTAGATAAAAAGATGGTTGTAATCAATCATGTGGTTGCTGAGAATTGAACTTAATTCAGGACCTCTGCTCACTCCGGCCCCACTCACTCTGGCCCAAAGATTGATTGATTGATTGATTGATTGATTGATTGATTGATTGATTAGCTGTAGCTGCTGTCAGACACAGCAGAAGAGGGTGTCAGATCTCATTACGGATGATTGTGAGCCACCATGTGGTTGCTGGGATTTGAACTCGGGACCTTCAGAAGAGCTGTCAGTGCTCTTAACTGCTGAGCCATCTCTCCAGCCCCCTGAATGTTCTTTTTCAAACATACATCTTCAATGAAAAATGTGAAGCAACGCCCAGCCTTCAAATAGCAAATTCCTCACATTCTTGTACATGACTCTGTTTTTATTCTACTTGTCAGGAACTACACCTTAGGATAGAAATCAAAAAAGTCATTTGTGACATAAATATCCAAATGCTAGTAGAACTTCATGCTGAAGGCTCATAGTCCCAGTTACTCAAGAACCCGGGGCAAGGGGAAGTCCGCAGGTTCAAATCCTGCCTGGGCTACAGAATGAGTTCAAGACCAGAAAGGGGTGGGGGGAAGGGGACAGCTACCTGAGGGTCAGGAAATTTGTACCTCTGCTGCCTGCATGTCATAAAGTGGTCCCTCCTCTACCTGAATGCACAGGAATTCTTCAGTCAATTTCAGGACTCTCAAGTACTGACCATCATCAGGAGCTTTTATCTGAATCACAAAGCTATTTCTCTTCTCTATGTCAGGAGGGTTCCTCTCTCCTGCATCAGAGGGTAAGCTCTCTTTATTCTGAACCTTTATATTAGATAGTAAGTCTTACGTTCTCTATATGAAGGCTAAACAGTCCCTTTTCACCAACCTGAGAGTCAGTAAGTTTCGGCTTAACCGCCGAGTGAGTATGAGAAGGTCTACTGTAAGTGGGTGCCGGGTTGTACCAGATAAACAACCCAAAGGCTGGGAAAATAGTCAAGAAAGGGGGGGGGGGACCAAAAGATGGATCAGCATTGGAAAGGTACCTACCACCAAGCCTGATTGATGACCTGAAGCCAAGCCCAGAACCCACACGATGGTAGGAGAAGAGAACCAACTCCCAAAAGTTGTATTCGGACCTCTGCTTGTGCAACACCCACACATGCTCAGACACAAAATCATTAAAAATGCAGCAAGGTGTTTTAAAGATAGCAAGAGATGGCACCAGGATGGGGGATGGTGCACAACTTTAACTCTAACACTGCAGGGGGAGGGGCAGGCAGATCTCAGAGTGAAGTCCAGGTCAGCCAGGGCTACACCAGAAAAACCCTGTTTCAAAAAAAACCAACCAACAAACAAATAAAAACAAAAACAAAAATGGGCTGGAGAGATGGCTCGGCAGTTAAGAGCACTGGCTGCTCTTCCAGAAGTCCTGAGTTCAATTCCCAGCAACCACATGGTGGCTCACAACCATCTGTAATGGGATCTGATGCCCTCTTCTGGTGTGTCTGAAGAGAACATCAGTGTACTCACATACATAATAAAACAAACAAAATATTTATTAAAACATGGCAACATGGATTCAAAAAGTGACATTAAACTTAAGTTTTGAGTGTGAACGCTGTGGCTACAGCTCACTTACAGAGCACCTGCCCAACACGCTCAAGGCCTTGGGTCGCATCTCCAGAACGGCAACGTTAGTAATTATAATAATAAACAGATGGTCTGGTGTCGCACCACACACCTTTAATCCCAGCACTTGGAAGGCAGAGGCAGGTGGCTCTCTGAGTTTGAGGCCACCCTAGTTACAAAGCAAGTTCAAGGACAACCAGGACTACACAGAGAAACCCTGTCTTGAAAAAAATAGAAAAAAATGAACCCCATTAGCATAGCAGATAGCACATCAGTGCTAATAATAATAACAACAACAATAACTACCCAGGCATTTTCAAAGAATTGTAATGGGCATAAAGTTACAAGTTCAACAAACATTTAGAAACTGTTTTTTGGGGGGGGGGGTTTGTTTTTTTGGTTTTTTTTTGCTAAAAAGCACTGACTCCTCTCTTGGGCCCACAGAGTAACTTAAAGCAGAATAGAAGCCTAGCATACCTGCCTTCATTTTCTATGTCTGTTTGTTTTAGGTCAGACCCCTGCCTAACTCTGCCCATAGGGATATCAGGGCGTCTAAAGCCACTGATATCCACCTCTCTCATATCCATCAGCCTTTAAGGCTGAAGGCTCAAATATTCACTGAGACTTTGGTGTGTGTGTGTGTGTGTGTGTGTGTGTGTGTGCATGTGCTGTGTGCATGTGCCCTCTCTCTCTCTCTCTCTCTCTCTCTCTCTCTCTCTCTCTCTCTGTGTGTGTGTGTGTGTGTGTGTGTGTGTGTGTGTGTATGTGTGTGTGTGTGTGTGTATGTGTACCTGAATATTCCTGTGTATGCCCACTCAAATGCCCCCACTGCACGTTTTCAGTATCAGAGGACAATCCTGGGCTTCAATCCTTGCCCTCTACCTTGTCCAAAAGAGTCTTTTTGTTGTTCGCTGCTGTGAATGCCAGGGAACAAGCTGGGAAATCACGTGTCCCTGCCCTGCCCTGCCCCGCCCCCATTTCTCATTGTAGAAGAACTGGGATTATAAGCCTATGGTACTGTGTCCAGCTTTACATGGGTTCTGGAGTTTGGAACTCAGGTCTTTCCTGCTTGCAAGGCACATTCTTGATCCACTGATCCATCTTCCCAGCCTCTTACTGTCAGCTTTATAGTATCCTGCTACGGACCCCAAAAAGGGCCCCTTAGCGTCTCCAGCCATCGTTTTAAACCTCCAGCCACTTTGGATGCTTTGTATAGCAGAGCCCTGCAAACAGATAACTCATGAAGGGAGAGCATTTGCCTATGGTGGTAAAGGCTACTCCCTAAAGCTGGAATCATAACATTGTGAGAATCTTTACATTGCTTCCCTCATGCAATAAGGACTTCTTTTGCTACCTCAGAAAAATTAAGTTTGAGACAGTGATTCAGTAGAGCTACACTTGACCCTGGACTGCTTCATATACATACTTCTTGCCTCCTGCCCTATTTAAAGCTCATGTCTGACTTGATTCCCCTTCCCAATATGCCACACGATTAAATCTGCATTCTCTCCTTTCCACCACTACCCATCTCTTCGATTGGTATAAGGGGGCAAGTGGCCCAACACTGCCTGACAGGGTTTCCAGAAATAGACAGGGTTTGTCTAACAGACATCTCCTGCTGCTTCTGTCTCACTTTCCACATCTGTCAAACAGAACATTAATATTCCCTACCCCAGTGTCTTTTTAAAGTTTTATTTATGTATGTGAGTACACTGTAGCTATACAGATGGTTGTAAGCCTTCATGTGGTTGTTGGGGATTGAATCCTTAGGAGCTCTGCTCGCTCCAGTTAACCCCACTCATTCGGTCTCTGCTCGCTCAGGCCCAAAGATTTATTTAATATTATGCATAAGTACACTGAAGCTGTCTTCAGCCGCACCAGAAGAGGGCGTCAGATCTCATTACGGGTGGTTGTGAGAAATGTGGTTCCCAGAACTTTTATGTAAACCCAGGAGAATTATTTAAATGTCCATTTTAAATGTTTATGTGTACCATTTTGTGGCATCAGGGCCTTGTTGACTCAAGTGTACAGTGAATGTGCTGAGAATAAACTTTAAAATCAAAGACGAGTCACCTAGTTGAAACTATTCAGGAAGCATGAGTCTAGAGACCCAGTGTCGTCAACACTGCAGAATAAGCCCTCTCCAGTTCTAGAAGCAGCTACAAGCCTGATACCTACCCTGGGGCTACGGTGACCTGTGAGGTGCATAGCCCAGCTAGGTCTAAGTTCGTAATTAAGTTGCAAGGAAGCACAGGGCACCAGATGTCACCTGCTCCTTGACGTCACCTCAGGCACTTGCTTTCCCTGGGGGACAAGGCCAAAGGCATGCCTTGCTATCCAGGGTTACTTCTGTTCCCCACTTTGCTAACCAGCTCCTCCCCGGCCCCACCCTTGACTCTGGGATAACTTCTGGAGCATCAGGATCTGTGGTCTGTATTCCTGACGCCCCACCCACCAACCAGCTTGCCTTCTCTGAAGCCCCTCCCTTCCAGCTTGTTACATCTCTTGATCCCTTGGCTCTCTCTCCAACTTCTTGTTGGGTAGCAATTAGCCTGCCTGCTCACCTGGCTGTGCTCATGGCTAGCCACCCCTACCAAAGTCACAAAGTGTGGGTTTCCCCCTGCTATGTGATTGGCTGGTGAAGGCTGGCTGCTGGCATTGTTATAAACATGCTCTTGAAGGTCAGGTCTGTTCCTGGCTCAGAGGAAACAGGAAAAAGGTAGACCCCGCATCTCTGAGAAGCTGGTTCTGACCCTTAAGGGAGTAGACACTGTTCGATCTGAGAAGCATCCATCTCCCTCTAATTGGAGACCATACTTGGAGCCCTGAGGATCCAACCTGGACTCTGAGAAAAGCAGAGCAAGGTGGGCCCCCTGGAATAATGGGCATTGAAGGGCTGCCATAGTAAGGGGAGGAGTGGGTGCGGTTATAGCAAAGCTGGGAACAGCAGGGGGAGAAAGTATAGGAGGGGCTAGAAGGACATAAGGGGGGCCCTCACCAGCTTCAATTGTCATCTGGTGGGGGCAGGAGCAGAAGGTAGGAATGGAGGTGGGAAACCACCCAAGGGAAGTGAGCAGGGGAGGACCAGCACCCAGAAAGGGATATGAGGTTTGAAACTTAAAGTTGCTTTTCTAAACAACTAGACACCGCTGGAAATTTTAAAAGTGGGGGGTGGGGGGTGGGGGTGGGGGTATCGTTCAGTGGTAAAGTCCCAGCCTGGGTCCCAGCCCCAGCCCCAGAAAGCAAAGATGAAACCGTGACAGGGATCCCAGGAGACCATCAGTCTAGAGGTCACTCACTACCGGGAGAGCTGGAGAGATGGCTCAGCCAGGTAAGAGCACTTGCTGTCCTCGCGGAGGGCCAGAGGCTGGTTCTCAGCACCCACATCGGGGAAGCTCACAACTGCCTAAACCCTGGCTACCTCCCGAGGGCACCCTCACACGTACATCATACGCTTCCGCAGACATAGTTAGACATTAAAAATATTTTTTTTTAAAAAAAAAGTGTGGTACTAAAAAGTCTGCAGAAAGCCCAAGCCAGGGTCTAGCAAACTGAAGGAGGTCAGTGTAGCAAGAACGTCTAGAAAGGCTTGCTCCAAAGACACTGCGGAGTCTAAAGGCACACGGAGCCAAGGCTGTGGATCTGTGGTACCTGAGGGACAGCTCCTACTCCCTAACCCTAAGCAAGCACAAACTGAGACATGATTTCATTTCTTATAAATTTATTACATAATATTATAATAATTATTATTAATAATAATAATATAAGAAACATAGATCTCTGTGGGGTGTATCACAACGTCAGGGTCAGGAGGCCTCAGGACTGGAGCAGGGGGTTGAAAGCCCCCCAGATGGAACTCCATACAAAAGGGGGGGGGGGAGAAGCGGAACTGACCCTGTAAAGTTAAAAACCCAAATTGAACAGAACCAAAAACCCACAGGTAAATGTGAGACTGTGTATGTGGCAGTCTGTTACAGTGACTGCTGCTGTGTGTGTGACCTGCTCTGTTGGTGAGAGGGTTAGTGGGTGTGACTCTGTGTCTAAGGAATGGGGCCGATGGGCCAGGGTGGGGCAGGTGGGCACAGACCGGCGTGCCAAGCCCCTGGGCCATGAAAACACCTGTTTTCTGTCTTTTATATATATATATATTTATTTATATATTTATTTATTTATTTATTTTTTATTAAAAAAAGCTAGAAATAGAAACAGAAACTTGTGAGTGACGTGGATGGAGCTTAGTCCAGACTCCAAACCCGATGTTTAAAAATGCCCCAGGGCCCCCCACCCCACAGGTCATTGCTGAGTGTGAGGAGTCACAGTAAGGGGGCCAGGGGACCCTCAGGAGTCTTTGCCTCTCTCCAAGGGCTGTTGTGGCCTGATTTTAGTGGTCCCCACAATTCCCTTAGAAGCCCGAAGGGGTACTGCCTGCGGGGGGAGCCCTTGAGGCCTCCCGAAGCTGAAAGGATTCACGAAGAATCCCTGCTTAAGCTGGGTGAGGTTTGGGGAGGAGGGGACAGGCTGAGAGAACAGCAGGACCCACCAGCAGGACAGGGCCCCTTCCCGGGCACACACCCATGCATGCACCCTGTGCAAGCTTCTGCCGCCACCTCCCACCCATCCAGAACAGCCCCTGGGGACCACTGCACAGTCAAGCACACACAGGGCACCCATGCGCTCAGCCACACCCAGTTTTCACAAGCACACAGGCGTGCACACACATTATGTGGCGCACACACACACACAGGGCAGGAATTGGGGAGTCTTTGGGGTGCGAGGCAGGGAGGCTTCTCTGCTGTAGTTGCCCAAGAAGTGGGAAAGGTTAGACCCCTCCTGTGGGAGAGACCCTGTGAAGATGATGGCTGGGGTTTGGGTTACCGGGGCCCAGCCCCAGGGCAATAATTTCCCAGGCCACCTGGCCCTGCTAGTGCCCAGCAGGCAATGCCTGCCACCCGTCCCCCTGAGCAGCACCTAAAGGGTGGGTGGGGCATACTATAGCTCAGCGAGGGAAGGGGGGCTGAGCCGGGGTCCCCAGGGTG
Organism: Mus musculus; assembly: GCF_000001635.26. NCBI lineage: Eukaryota > Metazoa > Chordata > Mammalia > Rodentia > Muridae > Mus > Mus musculus. The sequence continues at coordinate 89,558,929 of NC_000081.6, read as the reverse complement.
GGCTGCCAGGACCCTGGCTAACCCCAGGCCAGCTGGAGTGTCCCCTGCCCTGTATGGGGTGGCAGTGAGGGGCCAGAGATGGAAGACTGGGCAGCTGTGGCGGGACCAGCGAGAGGACTAGAGGGGAAGAGGGCGGGAACTATTACGGACAGAGATATTTGTTCCTTTTCTCTTTCCAAATATAGAGTGGATTAAAATATGTAAAACAGGGGGCTCCTTGGCCCCTATCGAGAACCCCAATGTCTCCCCCCTCCCCCCGAGTCACCAAGGCGTGTCCTGACCTCGCATGCTGGACTAGGTTCCCCCTCTGGAAGAATGGCCACCAGGAGCTATGGAGGAAGTGGTCAGGCCAGAGCACCCTGCCCCCACCCCCTTCCACCCAGCCCCCCTGGTCCGCGCCCTTACTGTGTGCTGGGTGGGGTTCAGCGGCAGGGGAGGGCACTAAGCAATGTACAGGGCAAGTCTCCAAGCAACAGCAAACAGGACGATTCATGCAACATTCCTGGCCCGGGCGCCGTGGTAGGGGGCGAGCCGAGCCTGCGGCCTGGAGTAGGGGTGGGGGCCCTGCCGGCAGGGCGCAGCAGGAACAGGAGAGGGAGTGGGGCGTCAGCTGCCATCCAGCTGCCTGAGCGCACGCTCGATGTTCATGCGGTGGCCAACGCGTGTGACGCCCAGCTCCACGAAGTCTTCCTTGGTGAGCGCAGGCAGGTGTGCGCCTTCGATCTCATGGTCCTCGAAGCGGTCTCGGTGCTCGCCTAAGTGGATGCTCTCCAGCCAGTCGCCCACATCGAACTTGCTCCAGAGCTGCAGGGGCTTCTGTTGAAATGGCCGACGCGGGCCGGCACTGGGGCCAGAGCCGGGAGAAGGCGAGGGCAGCGGAGATGGTGAGGGGGAGCGGCTGCGCGCACTCACACTTCGCACCACGAAGCGCACTTCCTTGGGTTCGTGCGGGATGGAGAGGCTGGACGACTTGAGGATGGTGGGAGGCGTGAGGCCGAAGGGCCGCCCCGCGCCTCCCACGCCCGCCCCCAGCCCCTCCACCCGCTCCAGCGATGCGGGTTTCACTGGGCTCGGGGCTCGTCTCGCCACGGGGTACCGGCCGCTGGGCCGCACCGAGTAGGAGGCCCCTCCGCCCGGGCCCCCCGGGCTGCGCTGCGCTGAGATGGTGCTCAGCTCACCGAGGCTGCTGAAGAGCCTGCGGAGGGAGAGTGGGTGAGGGCCAGGTGAGGGATGGAAAATAAAGTCGGAGTGGACAGAGAGGGCAGCAGAGCCAAGAGGTCTAGGGCTGGAGGAATATCCTGTGGTCATTCTTTTTGAAAACACAAACATCCTGGGTCAGGTCAGGACCAGTGCCTTGCTCTGGGGGATTCTCAAACTGACTGGATTCTAAGGAGTAAGACTGTCCCCACACACTGCGCTCCATGGAGGCCCCAAGGGCAGTTCACCAAAGGAAACTTTTCTCATGGACGGAAGCTGCTTGCCCCACCCTGCCAGCCTCTAACACAGCCTCTGGGCGTGGGTTCCATCCACAGATGCTCTGGACTATAAAATTTGAACAATATCTTCACCACTCCCCGCATACTGCTCTCAAGTCTGAAGAGACCCAGAGCAACCCAGGCCAGTTTCGGGCACGGCGGAGTCATGGTAAAGGCTGGCAGTGGCACAAGACGTGACAGGTCCATGAACACGGAAGACAAACACCAGGCGGGGCTCACACCCACAGGAGGTGCAAGGCAACAGAACACGGTAACAGGAAGAGAGTCTCCCTGCACAGGAGAGCACACCACAGCAGCAATGGAGACTACATGTGCTGTGGACATGCAGCGGTGCTCACAGGAACGCAGTAGCACACAGGCAGACACACAAGGCAGAGAGATGGTACCTCGCTTCCCAGCCTCACCTGCCAGGATCCTGGACTTCCAGCCCTGCCCCAGCCTGCCTGGCTGGAGGGAAGGCCAGCCCGAGGCGGCTGCTCTACCGGAAGCGCGGCTGCTCTACCGGAAGCCTACTCCCATAGCACCCCCACCCAATCCCCCATCTCGACCCCTCACTGTGTCCAAGGATTGCCTCAGTAGCTGTCAGTAGCACCAGAGCCCCACACAGCCATGCAGAGCAGCCAGGGGGCGCAGCCAGGCACAGCATGTGGACTGCGAGAGGCATGGGATGGGCATGCTCACTTACACAGCCGGCACTCGGGACCACCGCGCAGCTAGACAGAGCAGCCACATGCAGATAGATGGGCAGGAGAGAGCAATGAGAGAGAGTGTTAGCAGGCCAGGCCCACAATGCCTTCAGTCACAACCACACAATGGGCAGCCAGGTTCAGGGACCCCTGTGGGACGCTCTATGGAGGTCGGAACTCAGAAGGAAAGGCCCGTCTACTGCAGAGGTACTGGGGAACGGAAAATACCCAGGACAGCTTGGACAGAAGGCACCTGGTTTGCCTGCCCCGGAGTGGCCTCGATGGCTCCCTCCAGCATAAGGTGCAGACCGTAAGTGTTGCTTAGCAGTGCCTTGCAGTCTGATAGTCACTCTAACGTTTGACCGACTTCTCTCCAGTGGCCATCTCACCCCCGCAACGTCCTCTCCCTTAGGATGGCCTAAGTTTCTACCCACCTGGCCCAGAACCCCACACCAGCAGGAGTCCCCTCAACGTGCCCCTCTCCTTGCTGCATAGCTTGGCTCTGCAATATTCCCCCTAAAAGGTCTGCACTCAGAAGGTATAGTGGTGGATCACAGAGGTAACTGGATCATGAGAGGGCTGCCCTAATCTATGAATGAATACACTGACTGGGGTCGGGTGTGGCGGTGGCGCACACCTCTAATCCCAGCACTCAGGAGGCAGAGGCAGGCAGATCTCTGAGTTCAAGGCCAGCCTGGTCTACAAAGCAAGCTCCAGGCCAGCCAAGGTTACATGTTGAGACTTTGTCCCTAACGCCCCACCCCCCAAAATAATGATCACAACAAACATCAATGACTTCATGACTTGATGGTCTTATTCCTGCCCCCTCTTTTCCCTTCTTGCTTCCTGGCTGCCAGGAAATGATTCACTGAGCCTTCCCTATTGTGACTAGCTCAACAGCAATGGGGGCCAAGCCACCACGGAGACCGAAATCTCTGAAACTAGGAACCACAGTACATCCTTCTTCCTCAAGCTGTTGCTGTGAGGTGATGAAATCCATCACTGAGAAGAGCAAGCTAGCAAGCATGCTCCCTGAAGCAACTTTCAACTTTTCCCCTGCACCGTGCAAGATCAGTCCTTCCCTAGAGACCTCATTTCGATCACTCGCAGCAGCTTTCTCCTCAGCCATCCATCCCTACGGCTTCCTCCCAACTGCTCAGACCCAGGGCAGAGCTGCTCGGATAAGCCAAACCAGTGCCACCAACACAAAGATTCCAGGAACATCTGAGGGCTATACAAGGGAACAGGCAGACAAAGCCTCCGGAAGAAACTTTCAGTCCCATGGAACCTGGCCTCGGGGAGCCATCCTGGCTTTGGGGCAAAGTGCAGTGGGCAGCAGAGGTGAGGCGGTGAGGTCCTCGGGGAGGCAGTGCTGGAAGCACAGTTGTGAGGTCAGACTCTGGCCACCTACAGAGCCCAACAAGGCCAGGCAATGTCACCTTCGCTGCTTTCCCCCCTGAATCCATGCTGACCCGAGCATGGGCATCTGTATCACTGAACAAATGTCTAAGCAAGACCTGCCCCAAAGGTTAGGTTTCAGCAGTCTACTGCTGAACCGGAGGGGACAAGACAGCCATAAGACAGTGCAGTGGGGAGGCTCTGGGGTCCAAAAGGCCTAAGCTAGGACAAGTAGCCACAGCTGTCTGAATGGCACCAAATTCTGCCTTCCTGGCAGGGTGACCTGGAGGCCTGGGCTGAGGGCAACCTAGCCTCTAAGGTGCCCAGGAGACTGGGAGTGGAGAGAGAGCCAGTCATATACCTCAAAAACTCCACCAGTGTTGCTAATGTTGGGAGGCCTAGGGGAAAAGCCCAAGGAAGGGTATGCACAGGAAGGAGTGGCCAAGGAATCAGTGTCTGTTCCCCGCCCCCATCTTGGGGAAGAGCTCAACCCACATTGAGCCCCCCTCCCCAGGACAGAAACCCCAGCAGGGTGAAAATCTGATTGATTCTAACCTGTCTACGGCACCTCTGCACACCCATCTCTGGCTACTGCCACCCAGTAGCTGACTGGCCAATCACATTCTGCTCAGGCTGCATCCACAGCATGGTCACCTCACAGCATCCACTACTCTAAGACACTCGATCTTGCCCCAGGAACTGGGAGCCGCTGAGAACTGGCCTTTGTTTGTGGCATTCACCAAGGCTGGACGCAGGGGTCCCCTGGGATGACCTGATTCTTTGGAGGAGCCCTTCCCTCGGCATCCTACCTCCTGGACAGCTTCTCCAGCCTACCGCGGTCTTTCATGGTCTGCACGGTCTCAGCCTATGTCATCTACCCATTGTCTGATGTGACTAACAAGCCCAGGAATGCCGTGCGCGAGGGCCTATCGGTGGCATTCTGAGCTCAAGGTTTCCACTGGGCTCTCCTAACACCTTTTAACATGCAGGATGTCCAACTCTGCCTCAGTGAGCAGCACCCACGAGAGGACTGTGGCTCCTCTACCTTTTCAGCTTTGGGGAATGTCACCAATTCCTCCCATTAACCCAGGTCTTCCTCGTCACCTGAGTCCAGGGCCCTCAGAGTTTCAGGGTCTTTCACCATCTTCCCTCCTTTCCTCCCTTCTCTCCCTTCTCCTCTTCTCTTCCTTCTTCTCCCCCTCCCCCTCTCCCTTTTTCTCTGCTAGGGACAAAGCCCAGGCCTCATGCACACAAGGCAAGCCCTCTAACCACTGAGCAACATCCCGGCCCTTCACTTCCTTCTCAGTGGCTTTCCTTGACTCCCAAAGCCTGGCACAAACTCAGGGATATAAGTCACACTGACAAAAAAAAAAAAAGTCGTCCTACAAAAACCGTCCTGGGATTGCCTTACCTCCGTCAGCCCACTGGTACCAACAGTCAAGAAAAGGTTCCTTCGTACTCTGGCCTGGCTTCTATGTCACGATCCCCACCTTTGCACTCATGTGGATCAGACCTAGGCCTATGGCCCTTGGCAACTCAGAGGCCTCATTACAGGACAGTTCCCAGTAGGAACAGGCAGGGCTCGGCAGCTCTCCTGCCTCGGCCTCACTCCTCACTGCCGGGCCCGTTCAACACTGACATGCCATGTGTTCCTACATCTCCTCTTCTATGGTCTCTTTCTGTTCCCTAGCAATGCATCTGCCTATAACTTCATGCAACTGCTCTGCGGGGACACAATGAATCCTGTCCCCAGTCTCCTGGGGTCAACTGGGGACCTTCATGTATGACTTCCCCAGAACCTAGGCTCTGTCCATCCCCTTAACATGCAGGCAGGACTGATAACAGTCAGGACAGGGCTCTGTGGAGCAGTCTGACTGGAAAGTAGGTCTCCTGTGAAATCTCAGCAGTGACCTCAATAGGTCTAAAGAACAGGGCACACTTTGACCACCCACACACAAGCATCTAATAAAAAAAATAATAAAAAATTAAAGGCTCCGTAAAGTATTGTAGCAAATACTTCCAAAGTCATTTTATCTTTAAAAAAAAAAAAAAAAAAAAAAAGGAAGAAAAGTGACGATCAGGTATAAGACTGAGTCAGCTGGCATGCCTGTATACACCTGTGATATCAGCACTAAGGAGGCATAGGCAGGAGGGTTTATTTTAAGCTGAAGGCCAAGCTGAGCCACACATCGCGTTCAATGCCAGCCTAAGCTCTATGGAAAAACTCTCAGGTTGGTGAGATGGCTCAGTCGGTGAAGGCACTTGCAGTCAAGTTTGGCGGCCTGAGTTCAATCCCCGGGACCCACAAAATGCAAAGAGAGTACTGACTCCCACAGGTTCTCTGACTTCCACATACATACCATAAAGCGTGTATAATGCACACACACACACACACATGCACACACACGCACACATACAACAAATGTAAGGAAAGAAAGGTCTCACATCTCAATAAAACAAAGCAGATGTAACTCGGTGGTTGACTATTTGCTTAGTATGCTCGGGGCCTTGAGTTCGACACACACACACCCCAGAGCCCCTCCCCAGAAAGACCCTGAAAGCCAAAGCAAAAGAGCCCTGTTGTAGGCTTCAAACCACATGTAAGATTCAAGTCCAAACATGAGACCCAGAAGACAAGGGGAACGGGAGACAGGCGCAGGTCTCACGACTGACAGACAGGCAGAGCTCCACAACCAGGTGTGGAGCCCAAGGTCGGGCTCTAAGTGATGAACAAGTAAGATGCAGCCCAGGGCTCTCAGTAGACAGGGATCTGATCAGCAGGGGCGAGACCTGCAAGCTGAAGTGAGAGACAGGTGGGATCACAGACCTCAGCAGTAGCACCAACAACAATGTACCTTCCAGCCTCAACCTAAAACCCAACATTGGGCCCTGTGCAAACGAGTTGATCTCCAAGTTACTGAGCTTTTCCTGTGAAACACGGGCAAGTTTAACTTGTCTACAAAAAGCTCAGGCTGCAGAGCACCTGTGGCTAGAAGGCATCGCTGCCTGGCCTGAGGCATCTTCAGAGATGATGAATGAAGAGGGTCATGTCCTTGGTGGACTCCATCAAGAGGAGATGAGATGAGCCTGGTAGGTAAGGCTCGGGAACCATGCACAGACCAAAGATGTGGCTCAAGGGTGTGTGCTCTGCCAAAGCAGGACAGGTCCTGAGAAGGACACAGTCACACCTAGACATCAGAACTTCACACGCTTTGGACACTTCTCTAAGGGAAAGGCTCATTAGTGATCTGTATGCCAAAGTAAGACCCAAATGCCAGATTCCAGCCCCCACTGGCTACAAAGCCAGAGCTGAGGCACAGCCCCCACAGACATCAAAGTAAGGGTGTCCACAAAGACCAGACAAAAGACCAGGTCTGAAATAAGCTAGCTGTGTACAGAGCCACAAGTGCTCCAAGCCTGCAGCCAGAAAGGAAAGCACTGTGGTAGGTGGCAGGACACACTCCAGATGGCCATTGTTTCATCCAGGTGCGAGGATGTGACAGCTCACACTGTGGGGACAGGTAGGAGGATCAAAGCCAGTTCAGACTGCATAGCAAGACCCTGCCTCCAAAACCAAAAAAAAAAAAAAGAAAGAAAGAAAGAAAGAAAGAAAGAAAGAAAGAAAGAAAGATCCAAAATGGGGAAGAAAAGTGAGTGGGAACAGAATGGAATACAGAGGCAAATGGAAGAGCAGGGTGCAAGGTGCTTCAGTGAAGTTAAAATGACTGATGAACATGATAAAATGTATCACTCATATACAAAAGATATGCATAAGTGTGCTACACAGCAAAGGTCTACCTCTGCAAACCACCCTGAAATCACTGAGCACAGATGGAGTGTTACCAAAAGGTGCTACTAGATGCCCAAGAGATCTTTGCCCATCTGTGCTTCCATGAACTTTGCCTTAGGACAAAGCACTTGCACCAAGCCTCCTCTGTTCATTGGCTTAATATGTGATTACTGAGGGTAGGCAGTATGTTATGTACTTTAAGTGACTTCTAACATTCATCAAAAAAAAAGAGGCAGAGAGAAACAGAGGGGCTGATAGTGGAAGAAAAGACAAGGAAGAAAATGGTCCGAGTAAAGTTGAAAACCCAGTTCTGTAGACAAACCTGGGACCCAGCCACGTGTCCTGACTGGCTCACAGCCACTGCCCATTCTAAGGGTGCCTTCATCACTGCAGTACAAAAAAGGGCATTCAGACTTAAGAGATGGAAGAGGCCAAAAAGGGAGAAAGTCTAAGAACGGGTCGTGAGAAGGACAGGAATGCCCCTGTCCCTGAACCTCTCAGAGAGCAATGTGAGCTTCCCAAGCTCCTGTTCATCTACTAGACCCTAAACTGGAAGACTGTAAAATGAGCAGGCCCTCTGAGTAAGACCTGAAGCCCTTCCTTAAGCTGTGCACTGCTCACTACTCAGTGAACTCTGTCTTCCACAACTGACAGTGAACAGTGTCTAGGAACCAAGGAGTGGGGAATTGGGGGTGGTAGGTACCCCGCTCAAACCCAGTAATAAGAGAGCCCTGGGGCAGAGGCAGAAGCAGCTAGAGAAACACAGACAGGAGGCTGGCCACAAACTGGTCGGCTCTCTCCAGCACCCATGCAGTCCACATGGGAGCCCTGGGGAAGGTTGCCAAGAAAGGGCTTGAGGGACCAACCCAAGGCTCTGCCACCTTCTGCCTACAAAGTCTAACAACCTTAGTAGCACCCAGACCTCCTCCGTCACCTCCCACTTCTCCATCACCGCGGGCGTGGGGATGGGGCAAACATGACAAGAAGGAAAAAGTAGGTGAGAGAGACGGTGTGATTTCCAGCTCTTCTTGATGAAGCTTTATAACGCAAATCCAGGATTCTGTGTTGAAGGGCCCTAGGAGGTGCCACAACACGGAAAAAAAAAGTTTCTAGGGCAGAAGGTAAGAAATTTGTATCAAGTCCCTTAAGGAAAGGAACCAATGTACTCTGGTTCCTGAAAAAGAATCAAGGGAGGGGGGTGCTCCAGGACACCAGCCATATGGGGCAGCCATACTATCAGAAAGAGAACCAAAATGGAGCCACGGGGCAGTAGACTCAGGGTCAGACAGCTGCCAAGACAGAGCAGCGGCTCCAGAGTACAAGGTGAAAAGATTCTCAGGTAAGGCAAAAGCAGCTGGAGTTAGAAGCTGGAATACAAAGTTGCAAGCCCGCAGCACCGCCTCCAGCAGGTCCTGGGAGGTCTCACAACATCCCTGGGTCTCACAGGTACCCAGGCCCACCACTGCCTGCACCAGGTGTCCACAGAGCAGCTGTACTAAAAGAGCCATCTATCTCAGACTGCAAAGCAAAACCAAAGATAAAAAGGTGGACAGGGAGAACCCATGCCATGGACAGATGAGAGATGGGACAGAATGAGGAAGGACAGCAGGAAGCCTGTAATGAACAAAAGGAATAGAAGACAGGGGGACAGGCCCCTCCCCACATCACCCTGCTCACCGAGCTGCTGCAATGGGTGACTTCTTAGCAGGGTCCAGCAGGCTGCCCAGGCCACCAACTGGTTCCTCCCCCAAGGAGCGTGTGTCTTTATTCAGCTGCTGCAGACGGGAGCTGAGCTCACTGATCACAGTTGGTTTGTCATCTTCAGGCCCAGGGAGCCCCCGACTCTCCACGGGGTCCCCCCACAGCTTGGACCTTCTCTGGAAGAGGTAGCGAGGGCGGGCGGGCCCAGCAGCAGAAGCCAACCCAGTAGAGGCAGCATGGTGCTGCTGGGCCATGAGCTCACTGTCCGAGGATTGCTTCAGCAGCGGGTCCCTGAAGGTCACCGGCCCCTTCCCCAGCGGGGACTTGAGCTTGGGCTTGGGAGGCACTGGTGGCTTCTCGAGTAGAAAAGTGTGTCCATCGGCAAAGGAGGTGTGGGTGTCCGTGAGTTCCCCACTCTCCGAGCTCAGGGTGGACATGCTGGACACTGTGGAAATGGTGCTTGTGGTCTCCAGGTGGGGGTCACTGGAGCTTCGAGTGTCAGCCTCCTCTACTCCAGAGTCAGCTGCAGACTCAGGGGCAGGGGGCAGCTCGCTGCTGGGCTTCCCTGAGGCCGGGCTGGGTACCGTGGTGGGCAAGGGGCCCGGCCCTGGGGGCGGGGTGGTCAGCAGGATCCCATTGGCAAACTCTTCAGGGGGTGGCACTAGCCCTATGCGGGCCAGCTCCTCTCTGGTCTCCTCATCGCTGGAGGACAGCTGAGCAGGTGGCAGGTTCACAGCGAATACCAGCTCTGGCTCCTCCTCTGAGCTGCCTTGACCTGGCCCGGGATCTGCTGGGATGCTGCCAGGGGGCTGGGCCCGGGGGCTTGGCATGGGCTCTGCCACAGCTGCTGCCTGCATGGGGGCTGGGGCCAGCTCCGGAGTACCGGGGCGCTCCTCTTCAGCCCCCAGCCTGCTGGGCTCCTGCCCATTGCTGGTGGCATGCACAACAATGAGGCCAGCTGGCCGTTGCAAGGACGTGTCCAAGACGCTGAGGATCATGGACTTCTTGTCCTCTGGTGACTTCCGCTCTTCCCGAGGGGGCTTCTCTGCCTCTCTCCGAGCAGGCACTGGAATCCACGCTGGACTCCGAGGGGAGAAGGCTGGGGAAGCCAACGGTCCTCTCTCAGAGTCTCGGGTTTGCACATCCACAAAGAGGGGTCCAGGGCGGTCAGCATCGGGGCTGTGCACAGGTGTGGGGGACCGGGAAGGTGTTTGCGAGGCCAGAGCCCGCTCCCGGGCAGCCAGAGCAAGAGCTAAGGGTGAGCTAGGATCCAAGGGTTTGCCAGTGAGAGGGTGGATGAAGGTGGAGCCTGAGGGCCCAAGGCTGGGACCACCGACCAATGGCTTCAGAGCAGAGACAGGGGAGGGGAGTAGCAAATCGCGGCCAGTGGTGGCGCCTGTCCCCAGGAGGCGCTCATCAATGGAGCGGGAGGGTTGTAGGGATGGCAGATCCGCGCTGGGAGGGCTGCCCTCGATGGCACCCACAGAGAGGAACACAGTGGAACGGCGTCGCTCCTCCAGGCGCCGCTCCTTGACTGGGCCAGGGCTAGGGCCGCCGAAGGTAAGGCCTAGGCCTTCTCCAGAGCTGTAGTCAAGGCTGCCTGGCCGGGGCCCGCGGTGCGTCGGAGAGGGTTCTCGTGCAAAGCTTCCGCCCACTGGTCCCGGGCTACCCACGGCCAGGGCCGCGCGCTCCTGAGCGTCCTCCACCTGAAGCTGCTTCACCAGCGGGCTCTTGCGGCGCTGTGGTTTCGACGGAGCGAAGAGGCTGGCACTGAAGGCGCCCAGGTTGGCATAGGGACTATCAGGGCCTGACGGCCGAGGCCGGCGCTTGGGGCGCTCAGGCGGTGTGGCGGCAGGCGCAGGCCGGGGGACATCACCCACTTCTGGCGCAGAGTCCTGCAGTATGATCATGGAGCGCGCACGCTTCTGACGCTCAGGGTAGGGCAGCGGGCCCAGAGGCGTGCTCGGATCATACAGGCCGGCGGCCCCCGCACCCAGACGAGCCTCCAGGCCTGGTTTGAAGCTGGAGCGCACAGTGTCATAGGCCCGGCCCGGTGGTGGCGGCGGTGAGAAGGTGGGGGGTGGCCCGGAGTCGAAGTAGTAGGGCGCGGGTGGGGGTGGCGGGGCGGTCTGCGGCGGGGGTGGAATGCCTCGACCTTCACGCACTGTGTCCTGCATTGACGTGCTGCGTGGGAAGCGCCCTTCCAGTAGGGATGCCAGCTTCTCATCCTCCCCTGGAGACGGAGGAGCCAGGTAAGTCTGGCAAGGATGCTGGCCATTGAATGGCTTCTCTGGACCCAGCGCCACTGGCTAGTCCTATCCTCCACCCCATAATGGCCACAGCCCCACCAAGGAAAGGCGAAAGGGAAACAGCAAGAGCTCTGAGCAGGACACCCACACTCCATGCCATGTCCTGTTGCAGGTAGGGAGAGCTCTGATGGAGGGTTTAGGAGGGACCCCACCCACAGTGTAGAGGCCCACTCCTACAGAGGATCTGGAACAGGACCCAAACTCTGACTGCCTGAACTGAAGCCAAGATCTCTCTCCAACCCCTGTGGGCACGGAGCAGGCCATGAGAAGACACCAGAAGAGTACAGGCAGCCCCCTAAAACTGTCAGAGAGGACCTACGGGCTGCTCAGGAGGTTCCCCATCAAGGATAAGCGAAGCAACTCAGAAACAAAGTGTTGGACAAGCCAGAGTCATCGGAAACCTGGATGGTAACCAGAGACGGGAAGAAAGGTGGTCAGAAAGGAGGACCCCCCCTCCACATATCAAAAGGAAAACATCAACATCAATGAGGGGACACAGGAGAGTGCACCCGTGCATCTGCAAGAACTGACACCAACAGCCAACCAGGGTAGGGGCTGGGAAAGCAGCCTCATTGGTTCCTTGGAGAGACTTTCGGGAATGGGCCTGCAGGAAACTAGTAAGTTGGTACCCTAGGCAGAGGCTACAAGTTAGAGAGCCTGGGCCGGAAGATGGAAGGAAGAATGGATGGGTAACAAAACTGGCATGTTCCAGGTCCATCCCTACTCTCTAATGTAACCCCAGGCCAGGATATAAGCATGTTCTCATTAGCTACACTTCCCTGAAAAGGAAACCCATCCTCTTGTCTAGAGATGTCACTAGTTCCCTACAGAACCTCCCTGTGTCTTTTCAGACAGGATGCAGACACGGGTGCAGAGTCCTACACTGCGAGGCTTGAAAAAGCCAAGTGGCCCATCCTAATGAGTAGAAGGCAGGCGTGGTGGAGACTCGTTACGCCTCTGGCTCTGTCGCCTCAGGACTAACAAGGCTAGGTATGTTGCAAACTTGAGCTTGAATCCCAGCTTCATGCAAGTCGCCTTTAGGAGTCAGTTTCATCACAGGACCTTATGTGCCCCCATCACAGGGCTATTTACAGTTGACAACTCAAGGCCGCAGGTAGCAACGCCACGAAAGATGGCTGAGGTCATCACCAGTGTTCTAAGGTCTGCCTCCTGATGTCATTCCTACACAGCACAGGGACACGTACTGAGCACTCACAGGTCTGTGTGCTAGGTGAAGCTATGTAGGAAGAGCTCGCAGAGACCTCAAGGTTACAGAAGACAGGCATGAAGCGTGACAGTGAGAGAGGGGGTGGAATTTAATACCAATGGCATGGTAGGTTGTGCCTGAGGATAAAAAAAAAAGTCACCTGCCTCGCACGGAATAGCGGTCTGTGCTGACACCAGACTAAAGAAAGGTGCTCTCTACCTGCCAGTCCACAACAGGGTCGTTTCCTGGGTGCTGACTGTATACTCCAGACACAGCCTGGAAGGAGGGGCTGCTGCAACTACTGCAACAAGGTTTAAGCTTGAGCTGTCCTTACTGGCTATATCCATATTTGCAGACTATAGTCCTGGGATCCCAACAGTTGTATTACGTGCCCAGGGACGTGCAGCCAGAACCTGGGGTGGGAGTCCACGGAGCCTACTCGGCCAATGCTCTTGCCGGCACACGGCAGTGCTCCAGCCATGGGGAACTAGAGTTGAGCACCTGCTAGCCCGCTGATGAGCTATATTTCAGTGGGAGGAACTGGTGGGCTTGCTTGAGGCTTATACAACAAGCCCATAGGTCTGGATCTACAGTAGTCAGCTCTGGGAAAGACCATCCAGGAAGAGAGAGGGCAGATAGGCAAACAAGGAACAAGGAAAGACTCATGCCACAGAAAGGCAGAAGCGGATAACCCAGATGAAGCAGGACAGGGCTGTTGCTCTGGGGACCTGAGACCACAGGAGCCCACCCGAGACTGGCTGGAGGGATATCAGGTTATAAATATACTGCAGAAAGCTTCCTTTGCCAGAGAAACGGGCTAGAGAACAGATCCGTGGCAAGAGGACACGGGGAAGACCAAGCTGTGGACGAGGTACAAGACAAGCCTGCTGTAAGACTTGTAAGGCAAGAAATAAAGAAACCATGGAGGACGCCCAGGATGCTTGGAAGAGCATAAAGCAGTGTCTCTCGGCACCAGAGGAACTGCAGTCTTCACCAGCTGCCCTTCTCCACCCAGCCACTTACGGAAGAATCACTGCCAGCCCACGAAGGACTCTACCATCTAGACGCCTGTGCTTTTTACACACTGGCCTCTATCACACGTTTGCCCCAGAATCCCCAGGAAAGGTCTGCTCGCCCTGTTATTCTAAGTATAAATGCTGTTTCTGTGTGTCTGCATCTCCGCAGTCACTCTCCATTTATATGTGTACCTTGACACCCACATTATAAACTGTTGGACTGACATAACTCTAGACATGTCACCTTCCAACTGAGACCCAGATCCAGCCTAGGGCCAGCTTATAGTAAGCAGGAGTCCCAGAATGGGCAACAGGCACACTCGGATAGCTGTTTGGCTTAAGCATGTATCCATTCTTAATGAGGTATAGGCAGGGAAGCTATGTGACTTTGGGGCAAGCCATTTTTAACTCCCCTTTAAAATAAATGATTTCCCACCCCCACATGGTTGCCGTAGGTATTAAATGAGCCAGCGTGCATATAAGCAGCTCATGTCTAGCCTGTAATTGGCCTGAACAGGAGTTTACGCTGATGTGGCACAGACGGTGAGTGTGGCAAGGGGTATAAGAACAGGTGTGGACGGATGTGTGGGTCAAGGAGACTAGATACCTGAGAAACGTGCAGACAGCAGGGCTTGTTAAGGACCCTGGCCTGGGATTAGGAGAAGACACGGCCAGGTGTGGAGTGTGATGGCGGGCAGGGACTAAGGAAGCTCCACAGATGGATAGACAGAAGGATAGACAGAAGGAAGGGAGCCCGAGGACACAGCCTTGAGTTGACCTACTCTTTGGATATGCTGAACAAATGCAGTGAGAAAGGAGGGGAGAGCAAGAAACTCATTCCCACAATCCTAGGAGTTTCGCAGAGGAGGGAACAAAGCCACAAATGTCAACCAAGGTCAGTGGAAGGAAAGCGGATGGTGCCAGCCAGGGGGGATGCCCCGAGGCTACTGCTGACCCTAGTGGGAGCAGCTTCAATCTGGCTTCGGAGAGACCCAGCTGCTTCAAATTCATAAGCATATGGAGACGAGAGAGAGCAATTACGGGTGACCTTTTGGGTCCGACCACTAAGGGACCTGGAGAGGATGCTACCTGGAGAGATGGCTCAAGGAAAAGAGTTAATTTTAGGTTGGGAAACTGGACCTGTGCTCTGGCTGACAGGACAGGAGAAGGCCGTGCTGGTAACAGCTGTCACCCGTGCATGGCAGAAATGACAGAGAGGAAGAGAAGAAGGACTAAAAGGGTGGCCGGGGATGGGGAGAGGCAGACGGGAAAAGAATTCCAAAGGTGTCTTCCCACGGCCCATCTCTGGGTGGAAGAGCAAACTCAGATCCATAAACAAAGTGGCATCCTTGAACTTTTGCAGAGAGAGATGGGGTCCTCCAACCCTGAATCTACCCACCCCAACCCAGCCATCCCTAACCCCAAGCAGTCCCTCAGCCCAGCCGTACCTACAGATTTGGTCCGTGGAATCCCCTTCCGCAGAGAGCCCGGCAGCTTCTCTGGGCCTGGGAGGCCCTGGCGCTCAAACAATGACTGTGGGGTCAGGGAGGAACATGGAAGTTCCAGGGCACTGGAGCACCCAGTTTTCCATCCAGCCCCACCCATTCTAGGCTAGACCAGACACCCCATACACCAGACACCCCAAAGGCACCGGTGCCCATGTTCATTTGGGGTCTGCAGCGTTATGGGTAGTGAAATGAACACACGATAGAAAGTTCAGACCCTGGGCATAGTCTGAGCAGAGAGGGAGAACGAATCCAAGGGTGCCAGGTGGGATACAGATGCCATCTGAATAGGGACATGCTGTTCCATAGGCTCGGCAAAGCTGTGGACCCTCCTCTGTGTTAGCCAGAGTAACACAGACTCTGACTAAGGTCAGAAGCATTAAAAGCTACAACCACAGAAGCGAACTCAACTACGGCCACCCTACAGGCTAACGTGGTCCCAAATGTCTCCCAGAGAGGCCATGAGAGTTCCACCTCCTCTGGAGAAGGGATCCAGATAAAGAACTCTTACCTCAGAAGAGAGGCGCATGACCCTCTGATCCCCAGGCCCGGACCTGACCATCCCAGAGCCCTGGCCCAAGGCTGGCTTACGCTGATCTCAGCAGGGGTGATCCTCCGGCTGGTGGGCCGCTGCTTGACAGTGGCCGCCCTCGAGTCAGCATCTGCAATGTCCGGCCTCAGTGTCGGCTCCGCGGCAACTGCCAGGATCTCATCCAACTTCTCTGCACAACCAAAGAGATGCCGCCTCAGCCGCAGGACTGCCACACCCACCTACGCGGGCATCGTAGCACTAACAGGAGCCAATGAGCCCTACCCACCACCCCTAGGCCTCTCACTGCCTGAGACCTAGATCTGACACCATCTGTACTCTGCAGACCCCAGGTTCCAGTTCCTTCACCAGCCAAACTCTCTCCTTAAGAAGACCCTGGGTACCTCAGTGGTCACTGCAAGTCACATACTTACACACGCCACACACTCCCCGAGAGAGAGAGAGAGAGAGAAAGAGAGAGAGAGAGAGAGAGAGAGAGAGAGAGAGAGAGAGAGAGAGAGAGAGAGCTGGGCAGTGGTGGCACACATCTTTAATCCTAGCACTTGTGAGACAGGAGGATTTCTGAGTTCGAGTCCAGCCTGGTCTACAGAGTGAGTTCCAGGACAGCCAGGGCTATCTATACAGAGAAACCCTGTCTCTAAAAACCAAAAGCTGGGGGTGGGGAGAGGGGATACTTTTGCTTATCAAAAAAAAAAAAAAAAAAAAAAGATGTACAGAGTTCAGTGTGGCATCACACCATGTCTGATGGTTACTGTTATCAACTTGACATAGAATTCAATCACCGGGCTGGAGAGATGGCTCAGCGGTTAAGAGCACTGACTGCTCTTCAGAAGGTTGTGAGTTCAAGTCCCAGCAACTACATGGTGGCTTACAACCACCTGTACAGCTACAGGTTACTCGTATACATAAAACAAATGAATAAATCTTTTTTTAAAAAATTAAAAAATAAGGTACGTCAATATTTTAATTTAAAAAAAAAAAAAGAATTCAACCACCTAGGAGACCAACCTCCAGACACACTGCAAGTCACCTGCAGTGACCACAGAGATAACCACAGGGATATCAGACTGGCGGCAGACCACTTAGATCAATTCCCCTTGGTCTCATCTCACCCAGTGCCTTCTCTCAGCACATGGTCTATCCTCCACCACTCTGCCATGGTAAGCTCCTTCTAGTAGGACCACCGCCACAGGGACAGACACTAACATTCAAGCAAGATATTCTGAGTGGGTAAATAAGATAATAACCAAGAGCTGGCCTGGCAGAGGGGAGCTATTTCCTAAGGAAAAAAAAAAAACTCAGGCTGGAGATCTAAAATGGCCTCGGTACTCAGATCCAAGAAGCTACAGTTCCTCCTTCCTTCCTTCCTTCCTTCCTTCCTTCCTTCCTTCCTTCCTTCCTTCTTACCCATGCAGAAAGGCAGCTCCGATGGAATGGGAGGTATGGAAAGTGTGGAAAGGACTCTCCTCTCCAAAAGCTTACTCAAACTCCTCAGACTTCAGAGCTATTTAAGGCTGATGCCTAAGAAGGGCTTGGCTGAGAGGAGCCAGGCGGCCTCGGGCATATTCTTGTCACATCCGCTATAAAATAAAAACCTTTGTGGAGTCGGGTTTACTTTTTTATTAAAGTTACTGGTTTTAAAATGGGACTCTGGGGGCTGTGGCGGTGGCTCTGTGAGTAAAGTACCTACTGCGCAATCATGAAGTCCGGAGTTCAGACTCCCAACACCCACATAAAAAGCTGAGCGGAGCTGGCGAGATGGCTCAGTGGTTAAGAGCACTGACTGTTCTTCTAAAGGTCCTGAGTTCAAATCCCAGCAACCACATGGTGGCTCACAACCATCCGTAATGAAATCTGATGCCCTCTTCTGCTGTGTCTGAAGACAGCTACAGTGTACTTACATATAATAAATAAATAAATCTTTTTTAAAAAGCTGAGCGTGGTAGTATATGTCTGTAACAGACAGATCCTAGGGACTCCCTGGCCAGACAGTCTAGTTCACATGGCAAGCTGTGGATGTGAAAGAGCCTGTCTCAAAGGGTAAGATGGAGAATGAATGACTGAGGAAGACACTCAGCAGGCAGACCTCTGGCCTACACACGTGCCTGTACAGGTGCACGCACATGCGTGCACATAGGTACACCACACACTCTCCTCAAAAGAGAGGAAGAAAAATGCTACTTTGGCTTATCAAAAAAATGTACAGAGTTCAGTGTGGCAGCACACCTTGTATGACAGTTACTGTGGTCGACTTGACATAGAATTCAGTCACCTAGGAGACCAGCCTCCAGACACACCTGTGAGGGATTCTCAAGATGATGGTGATTGATATGGGAAGGCCCACCCCAAACTCCAGCAGCGCCGTTTCCTTAGCTCTCATTCCTTCACAACTGCTCAAAAAAAAAAAAAAAAAAAAACCGAACAAACAAAACACCGAATGTTGACCACCCTCTTCTTCCTGATTTAGAGATGGAAAAGCCTTCAAACTGAGAGCCAAATATAAGTAAGCTCTTCCTGCCTTGAGCATGTAATTTCACTGTGTTTTCTCATGGCAGAAGGAAAGGAAATCCTGCAATCCCAGTCTTTGAGAGGCTGAGGCCAGACGACATGTTTGAGATCAGACTGAACTACAAGGGAAACCCATTTCAGCAGGGGAAAGGGTTTCAGAGACCTTTAAAGCGTCTGAAGGCTGTCTGAGATATGGTTCTATAACTCTTGCTCAGAGTACACTTGGGGTCAGGGCACCGGCGTGCTCTATAGGTTGGGCAGTGCCTTCCTCTTCCTCTCCCTCAGAAGCCTCAGGCTCCACCCGTCCCCAGACCATATCCAATTCTTGAAGGCTGTGTCTACCATTGGGGGACATTTGTCCTAAACACCCTTCCATTCTCCAAGAACCACTGCTGAAGAACGTCTATGGTCAGCCAGGACATCTCTTACTCTTTTCAAACCCAAACCGCAGCTGCTCACCAGCACCTACTGTCTCTAACCGAACAGTTGTTGTGTAGAAGTGAACTCACTCCTGAGGCTCTCTTATTGTATAGCGTATTGAGACTCGCACCTTGTACACTGACTCTGTTTAGATGTATACCCCTGAGAACCAGTGCCTTCATCTAGTAAAATAGTCACGAGCAGTGTCTATGCCATATAGGTCTAGGGGAAATTAGCACAAAGAAGCCCACAGCCATGCTAGCCAATGCAGCCCACACTGGCCAATGCAGCCCACACTGGCCAATGCAGCCCACACTGGCCAATGCAGACCACACTGGCCAATGCAGACCACACTGGCCAATGCAGCCCACACTGGCCAATGCAGACCACACTGGCCAATGCAGACCACACTGGCCACTGCAGATGCTGAGGACACAGCCAGGACATTTAGCTTATCTTCACCAATGATTCATGGGTTCCTCAGAAAGAGAATGCTCTACCCTACTGGAGGACTGAACAATATAGGACTTAGCCAGCAAAACAAGTTCCCACTGTAGAGAAATTGGTAGGGTCCAAGCATGGCTTTCAGTACCACCAGGTAACAATGCAGAGACAGACGCAAAAGGTCTTCTCATTTGTCTTTGCAATGAAATGATTAACTTCCTTTTGAACAGGTGAAACCACCACCCTGGCCAAGTCCTTGGTGCTGTGCAGTATGTGCCAAGTTTTCCATGGCTACTGCTGTCACCACCTCAATACCCTATCGTTGCTCTCCTGTTTCCCACGCACGAAATGTCGCCAACAGAGCATCACCCCAGATCACAGACCCTTACTACCATCCAGTCCAGAAACCACAGAAGTAAAGACAGAAGGAGAAAGGGCAGTTCATGACACAGTGATATTTCCTACCAAGGCACAGTCACCTGAGCCGTGGACTTAAGAGACTGTGTGTCTCTAAGAAACCTAACAGATCCAAGAGATCCGAGCAGTTTACACACAACGTCTAACAAAGCAACCGTTTAGGGTTCTGGTGCAATAATGCTGTGGCCAAGACAGAATTACTTCCAAGAGGAAGAATTTAAAAACTAGAAAAACTGAAATTACATATGAAAAGTTGAACTTTTTTCCCCAACATAAATCCACTACAGAATTAGAAAAAAATAATCCTAAATGATTTTAGATATTTAAAAATTAAATAAAATCCTTTAGGAACCAAGTGTGGGCATTCCCATCAGCCTTCCGTGCCCACTTCATCTTGGGTGCAGGGCAGAGTGTGTTGGGAACCCAAGCAGGGATGAAAAGAAGGGTCCATGGAAGTGACAAATCAGCCATTTCTCCCACATCTGGAAGAAGTGCATGACTATAGCCTAGCATCCTGGGAGCCCGACTGTCACAGAGTTAGGATACCGATCTTAACAAGAAGAGATTAGAGGGGAGCCTACTGGTCACATGCCCATCATGAGCCAGAGCTGGTCCCTCTACCCAGGCAGAGTCCAGGACATCAGAAGTAAGAGGGAGAGGGAGAGGGATGCTGGATGCACAAAACCACACAGCCTAGGCTTTGGGTATATCTGAGCCTGACTCACATCCACTCAAGAGGCAGAGGTGACATCAGAAGCCAGGTAAGACTTCCCCAGATGCTGGACCTCAGTACCCAGTCCCAGCCCTGGTGTCTCTGACCCCACACAGACACTGTGTTCCCTGCAGCCATGCTGGACACACAAACCATATGACAAAGGGCCTCAGAGGACACAGGGGTGGACCCTGAAGAAGAGATGGTGAACTTAACAGCCCAGGGGTGGGGTGGGGGTTCGGAGCGGGAGAGTTTAGCTCCTTTTCCAGAGCCACCAGATTCAAACTCCTACCCAAAGCAGCTTTGCTCTGGGCTACAACTCACCAGCAGGAAACTGGCTTAGGGCAAGGAGGAGATAAAAGATACAGCACAGAGCAGAGTTGAACACCCTGTCACTCCCATCCCAACACAGCCCAAGCACCTCACTCCTCCAAACTCCACGGCCTGACCCCCAGAGGCCATCCCCTCCCCAGCTCTGGGTCTTTCTCCCCACCACACTATCTTCGGAGGTTACACCCCCAGCTCACCTAAACCCACAAGGACTATGGTTGTGCTCCCTATAACTCTTGGGGATGGCCCTGGGAACTTCTTTACCATGTCTCTACCAGATCCCCAAGCTGGAGCGAGATAAGTATGCCAGACTCCAGACCACTCTGACTTGGATTCATCACACACCAGCACCCCTCGGTCGGGACAGGCAAGCCAGGCCTAGAATCACAGCAGCAGACTTACCCCCTTTTCTTCTCCGAATGGAAGCTGAGAATTGAGAAACAGAGCAAAGGGAGTTTAGAGGAAGATCGTGGCACGGCCCCTGGGCCATGCTGCACAATGATGTCTGGATCCTGTTCCCCATTTCCCCACCTCCCCAACAACCAGGTCCTGCAGACCTGTCCCCATCTGTACGTCCTTCTGAGACCAGCAGAACAAAGCCTACGGATGCGCTAAACCTCTAGAGGAGAACAAGCAAAAGCAGGAAGACACGCCGTGTACACACGAATACTCACAAGCATGCACACACACACATGTGCACACATGCACACACGGAGATGTGCACAATTAAACTGTACTTGAAGCAGCCAGATGTCTGTTCAGAACAAAGATAGAACTACAAAAACAAAGGTTCAAGTCCACTATTCACCAAGGTGGTCACCTTTGAACACTCCGCACTGGGATTTTTGGGGGGGGATTGGGTTTTGTTTTTGCGGTACTGCAGATGGAACCCAGGGCCTTTGAACAGGCTGGGCAAGGGCCGCCCTAAGGATACACACCTCCATATCCCAAAGCAGGTGTGTAACGGCAAGCAGGGTCCATATTTGGTAAAGAAATCTTCTCCAGACCAAGGCAGTGGCAGGGACCTAGGCCAACCTCTTATCACAAAAGAAAAGACCCAGGAATTGAGGGAAGTCTTAATTTCACCTAAATAAATGAACAGGGACAGCTTGCCCACACTAGGTCCCTGATGTGGGTCCCTGCTAACCCATGTCCCTGACTCAAGCTGACCATAGGCATATTTGGTAAGGGAGCCCCAGACAAGAAGAATGGAGACAGGGTGCTCTGTGCTTCTTCCCCACCCTCTCCCCCCACCTCTTATGAACAACCCTTCTTAATATGAGATGTGGAACCCAAATTGACCTTGAACTCACACTCTGTAATCCAGACAGGCCTGGAACTCACAGCAATCCTCCTGCCTCAACCTCCTGAGCAATAAGTATGTGCCACACCACAGAGTGTTCCCAATGATTTGTGCCAGACGCCACCGCTTCCATTTTACTTAATTAATTAATTTAATTTGGACCAGCCTCTGCTCACTCCATTAGTTCTGAGGAACTCAACTCTCTTCTTCCTCCTACCTTGCCCTGCCTCCTCCTCTCCACAGCATGAACCTCAACCCCTGCACCCACTTCCCCCTCACCACACACTGGCTTCTTCTGCCCAAGTGCTCAGGTTACCTCTTTGACAAACATGGCTCCTAAAGAGACTGCCAGTGACTGGCAGGATAGGCATGTTTATAACAGTAGTGACTCAATATGTCTTATTTCTACCTTTCAAAAACACAAACAAATCCAGGAATGATAGAGCATGCCTGCAATCCTAGAACTCAAAAAAATACAGGCAGTTCAAGAGCTGCCTAGACTACGGAATCACCCTGTCTCAAACAAACGAACGAAAAAGAACAAGACAGTGGATTGTGGGATGCTCAGCGATTTGGAGAATGCTATGCTGGTCTGCCTTTCTCCAATCAGACATTCCCAGAAGGACCAGGTCCCCTCCCAAGATAGTTGTCTTTGTGTCGGGGTAGCTTTTCTCTAAATACAGGCCCATTTAGAACCTTGGTTCAGTTTCAATAGCTATGATCCTGGGCGCAGAAGTATAGGCAGAGGCTCCAGCTGAGCTGTTCCCAGACCCCTTCTAGCCTCTACTCAGAAATACCATGATACCTCTGGGCCAGCAAGATCTGTAACTGTAGTTACAACTACAGTTGTAGTTCTGGAGCAGAGGAAAAGATTCAACTCCTCTGCTCCCATTTCTACAGGCAAAAGCCATAGCCCGGCCCGACAGAGCTCTTCCATTCCCACAGCAAGCCTCTAGGGTCCTGGAGTTCAGAGTTCAGGATGGATAACACCTCTTAGTAGGAAGTAAGAAGAGCCCTTCTGACCTGGTATTAGAACAGCTTCTAGCAAGACTCCAGGACTGTGCACCAAGGTCCAGTCAAACCGAGCTGTGTACCATATTGGTTTATCCATCTATGCCATAGGTCTGATCTCTAAGACTGACCTGGGTTAGATTAGACCCTAGAGCCTGAAGTCTGTGGGTGTCTCTGCTCTCTCTAGTCAGCCAGTTTGGCTAGGATAACTTTAATCGTCTTCTGTCTCTATCACTGCTGAAGAAGCCTAAAGTCAAACCATCATCGCTCACTCTGAGCCGCTGACTCCCTCTACCGGCGCTGGTATTTTTAAACATCTTTCTGCTTGTTGGTGGCATTTTAAATTTCTGCCCTGACAGATCATAATTTATTTGTGACATACTTCTTCAGAAAGGAGTCTCATAATATCTGTTTGCTTTTGGGAGATTCTTAGCCTTTCTATTCATTTCCTCTGGAATTCCTATCAAGTAGATGCTGAGGTCTCCGTGTTTGTCCTCAGGTCCCCTAACTGGTCCTTCATGGCCATCTCATCAGCTTCCTAAGCTGATTCTGGGTGGTCTCAGCCTGATCTCCTCGCTCACTGCTATGGCTTTGCTTTTTTTTTTTTTTTAGTAAGTCCTGGATTCTGTGTCTCCAAGCCACAGACTCTTCTGTGTGCAGCTTTCTTGTTTGTTTGTTTGTTTGTTTGTTTGTTTCAATAAGTTAAGGACCATCGCAAACTTCCTTGCTGCTGTTGTTCGCACTATCCTGCTAATTTCACTAATTCTGTGACGTTTCCTGCCTTTATATAACTGAAACCTTTTACTTTACCCTCATGCTCTTTATCTCCAGTCCTTTTCAAAAAAAAATTTTTTTTTAGATTATTTTGAGTGTTTCTGTCTGCATGTATGTGTGCGTAACCATGTTCATGCCTGGTGCCTCAGAGGTGAGAAGGGTTGGATGGTGGAGACCCACTATGTGGGTGCTGGGAACCAAACCTGGGTCCTCTTCAAGAGCAACAAGCGCTCTTGAGTGTTGACCCATCACCCCGGCCCCTCCTTTTTTTATGCTAATCCCAGATTCTATGGTTGCTTCTGGCTTTTCCAAGTCCATAGCACCTCTTCAAGCCTCACAGGGGCTTCAGACCACAGCACCGCCCTTGAGAGCCGCCATCAGGAACTGGAAGTACCTGGTTCCTATCCCTTTGGCTTTGGTTTCCTGCTTTATTTCTGAAACCACAGGATTCCTCCTCCTCTACACTATCCGTAATTTCTATTTTATTCGGAGGTTTATCGTAGAAAATCCTGCTCACGTCAGCCCCTTTTATCTTGGTAACTGTTTTCCAAACCAAACCAAACTTCAGTCAAGGCAATTGCCTGGAATGTAGCAACTCAGCCTATGGTCAGGACACGGTCAACACTGAGTCCATAAGCAAAAGACAGGGATAGTCCTGAGAGCCAGGATACGGGTTTCCTTTTAGGACAAAAGCCAGAAGACAGTCTGGGAATTTGACTAGGCTCAAACCACAAAAGCAAAGAGTGTTTCAATCTGTCACACATATTGGAATATACCCACCACGGGACTGTTGACAGTTACGATGCACCCACAATAAGGCTCTTAACAGTCAAACACATTAGCACATGCCCACAATGACAATAAAATCACATATATCTGCACATGCCTGTGATGAGACTAATAACAGTCCTATGTGTCAAGATGTGATCATGCATGTAGGACATACCTATGACGAGGCTGGCAAATGTCACATATCAGGACATGGCTGTGAATATGAGACATGCCCATGACAAGGTTAACTGGCATACGTGTCAAAATATGTCACGCATATGGGACGTGTGCCCACGACAAGGCTGGTAGCTCATATATTTGTCAAGATGCGCGGCTCATGTACATGGGACACGTCCCATGATGAGGCTGGACACTTCTATACATGTCAAAGCATCATAGTCATGTACATGAGACATGCCTATAACAAGGCTGGAAACTGTCCTACATGTGCGCATGCATACGAGATATGTGTTATGCATATGGCCATAATAAAAGCTGGCAGCCGCCCTAGGTCAGGATGGGGTACCCATTAAAGACTAACATACGTTTTTGTCCACCTCCTGCAGTTCACGAGGCCCCACCCCCTCACCGTGTTAGGGGTGCTCACAGATACCTCTACTAGGTCAGTAGACTCACTCGGCAGATAAGTGAGCAGGTACCAACCGAGAAAAATAAGCACAAAGGTGACCCGGCTCGTGCCAGGCAGATCCAGAAGCAGACTCTAGGTTGCTCTACCACTGCTCTCTGCCAGCTAAATCAAAATGCGAAGTCTTAGTGGAAAAGCACAGAACCGAGGACAGCTCTCACACACACATGCATGTGCATGCATGCGGGCATGCTACAGGGCCAGACCTTGTTCCCCAGCCATCTGTCCCCCTTGTCCCTGACCAACTCCGGCTCCTCATGCTGCCGAGTCCTCATCTCCTCCCTTGCTGTCACACTCCTCACCCAAGGTACCCACTTTTCCCCATCACTCCAGTCCCACCCCTAACTGCCGATCTGTCTCCAAACCCATCTTTTCTACCTTCTGTCTGAGCCCCCAGTTCAGTCCCACCGCCCTCCCATGCTACCTGCAGCCACCCCCACTTTGGCCACTCACCCACTGTCCACCCACCCGAAATGCTCACCAAGTTCCTCGAGCTCAGCCGTCATGGACTTGGACCGCAGGGTCAGCGTGGTGCTGGGAGCCCTCTTTGGGGGTGGTGGGGCTGCAAAGAAGAGGGAGGCCTTGGCCCTCCGGTCCAGCAGCAGGCGGCGCGGAGTGGCCAGGTGCAAATGCCACTTGCGCTCCACTGCCTGGACCTCCTCGTACTCTCTGGAAGAGGAGTCACACTGTGCCAAGATCTTGTTCAGGCTGCGGCTAGATGCAAACTTCTTCATGGCGTGAGGCACTCAGGGAGCAGTGGAGCCAGGGCAGTTGTGCCCCTAGGGCTCTTCAGACTCCCAGGACCAAGGCCTCAAATGGTAATAAAAGCACCAGCAAAGGCTAGGATGCTGGCTGGTTCTGCTCTGAGGATCCACCCTGCGGGCTCCAAGGCCCCAGTGAGTGGGCACCACCCATGGGGGCTGGGTAGATCTCCTGCCAGGCTACCTCCTGCCGCCTAAAGCACCCAGACCCAGGTACCACTGCTCTTTGTAAGACCAAAGTGTGGCCCGGCAGGCGGCACACCTGGGCTGGGCCGGCGGCAAAGCCTCTTAGGCCCAGGCGGTGCCGCGTCTTTGGCGTCGGCGCGGGGAGAAGACGCTTTTCCTCTTCCCTCAGGTGCCGCCTCCCCCTTCCCTGCACAATAAGCAGCAGCAGCAGCAGCGTCAACCTCACGGTTGCCATGACAACCCGGCCTCCAGGCAGCTGCTGGCGTCGGAAAGGAGGGCTCTGCCACACCAGGGCTGGGGGGATTCACAGGAGAAGGGGAGAGGGAACTGAGGAGGGGTAATCTAGGATCAGGGATCAGAGGCCTGGTCAGAGGTCAGGCATCTAACACCAAGGACCTGTGCAGCAAATAAGGGCATTTTATCTCATCTCAGGCAGCAATGTGATGTCAGCTGTGTAGGATCAGAAATGGAAGAGGAATGTGGGCTTGAAGTCAAAGGTCTGAAAGCCCAGCCATCAGAACCCTCACCTCTGCGCCGAGCACCATCCTCCTCGGGTTTCCTGGTCACAGACACAACCTTCATGACCAGGCGGTTGCCACCCTGACGGATGAGACCCACCACTTGCTTGTGTCCAACCTTCACGACATTCACTCCGTTCACCTGGGATAGACAAGCAGCTAGGTAGTCAGAGGCCAGCTGTCCCCTCTTCAGGTGGCAGTTAGTAGTGCTCTCGCCCCCTCCTGCTGGACAGGGTCGGGACGGGCCTCACCTCAATGAGGAAGTCCCCAGTTCGAAGTCCAGCCCTCCAGGCCACACCTTCCACATCTACAGACTCAAGGTATTGGAGTGCAGGGAAGGCAGGTGTGGGTGTAAACTCCTCAATGGGGGTCTCTGCTGCAGGGAGAGCAAGATAAAAGGCATTCACAAGCATAGATCATGTCGGGGAGCCCCAAGAAGCCACCTGACTACTAAGGCATAGCAATGGGGTGGGAGAGGCAGCAGGTAGGGATATCCAAATGACTGTACATCCCTCTGTGAACTTCCACATTTACCCTCAGCAAAAAGATCTCTGTTTCACCAGGAGCAGAGATCCCCACAAGGAAATGAAAGGCTAAAAGGAGAGGGATCCACTGTCTTGTACCCCAGTATGTTCCAAACCAAGACATATAACCACGGGGGGTGGGGGGGAAGCAGAGGGCTTTAAAAGGGGAAAAGGGGCAGAGGCAGGCCACAGAAGACATTGACAGCAATGCGATACCCCCCAAATTCACACCCTTTACCTTTGGCTCCCCGGAGAACAAAGCCAAACCCCTCATGGTCCCTTTTCTGCAGGATAGCCACCTTATCATCGATGACATAATCGCTGGCAAAGGAAAGCAAGGTTGAGCTGGGAGGTCTGCAGGGAGCCTGGCAGTCAGGCTGAACCCACAGGGTCCCATACACACCAGACCACACAGAATGACAAAGGCAGAGGAAGCTAGCCACCCACTCCCCATACCCTGACTTCCCCCTTTCACTGGACACCCTAGGCCCTGCTACTGTCCCTGCGTGTCCACACCCCTGCCAGTACCTGTGTGAAGTGAGGCTGTCATAGGAACCCACAGTGTAGTGGCGGAAGAGACGCTTCGTCCGGTCCTCTCTGGTTTCTGCGGGGAGCATCAAAGGCTAAGAAACAGTCGTGACCCTCCACCTAGCTGAATTTCCCCCAACTGCGCTGATCAGTCTCTGCCCCCACACTCTCTGGGCCTCGATGTGAGTGGGGATGGGGGTGGGGGCAAATCCTAAGACCCAGGGGCCTAAAGTCCTAAGGGAGTAGAGCTCAGATAACCATACATAGAATTCTGGCCTCTGGGAGTTAGAGCCAAGGGGAAACCAATGGTGCTCATCTCTCCTTACTTAGCATGCATCTAGACACCATACAAGGCCAGCATGGTCCCGTCTGCAAGCCTCAGAGATGAGAGTACATGAATGTGTGCTTCACAGTCAGGTATAAATGCTGGGTTGGTGCTTATGTGTGTCAAACGAGAGCCATGGCTGCTCTCCGTCCATGAGCTCAGGATCTAGTAACAAACATGTGTTTGTGTGCACAGGGGTTGAGCTCACACACATGTGTGTGCTGTGCTACCAGCCTATGTGTGCACCAGGAAGGAAGCATCCCAAGGTGTCCACCGATTTCCTCACAACAGCACAAATTCAAGGAAAGAAGAAAAAGGATTATAAAGTGTTCAGTCCCCTGCCCTGACTGTATTCCACAGGACTATATACATATCTGTCCTTTGATCTCAAAGTCCTTCGTGAACACTGTGGACCTGGCCAGGACATACCTCTTGCTGAATCTCACTTAGCCTTGTAGATTTCCTGAAGAAGGTTCAAATCTACAACTAGACCCTTGAAGCTTCAGAATGGCTCCTCTAGCAGCACTTGCAGTACCACAGATGGCCTCAAGATGGCGCCACCACAGTTTTCAATTTCATTCCTCAGCATCTCTCCCCTCCTTCACCCTCTCTTGCCATAGCATAGCCCTTCTTACTTTTTACTTCAACAGTCATTTACCGACCAGGCACTGTTTATTTTAGAACAGAGCAAAGTCTCCGCCTTTAAGGGGTTAATAAGCCATTCTGAGACATGGAATCAACAAGCAATGAATACAAAACGCCAGCTAACAGGAGAAAAGCAAGCAGGAAAAGGGGGACGAGTCTAGGGATAGCAACAGCCTCATCAGAAAGAAGAGCTGAGCAGAGACCCCGACCGTCAGGGGAGCCGCCTGTAGATGTGAGGGTGCAGGGCTTCTGGGGGTGAGGCAGGCAAGGCAAAGACCACAGCAAAGGCATTAATCTGGAGCAGGCAGGAACTGTGTGGAGTCTGCCAGCAAGAGGAGAGGGAGGCACGGGGATTTAAAAGAGAGACAGACAGACAGACAGACAGACAGACAGACAGACAACAGGAGGAACCTGTGATTTTTTTTTTTAAGTTGGGTTCCGTACTGTTTTGAGTTTTTAAAAGATTTTGGTTTTTACTTCCTGTGTTTCCCTACACGTATATATGTGTACCACGTGTATGCCCAGTGCATTCACAGGCCTGATGGGGGAGCTGAATCCCCTGGAGTGGGAGTCATAGAGATTCAGGTGGGTGCTGGGTACCAGAGTCCTACAGTACCCGTCACGACTTTGAATTGTTTTTTGGTTTGGGGCTTTTTTTGGGTTTTGTTTTTTTGTTTTTGTTTTTGTTTTTTATTTTTATTTTTCCTTTTTTAAAATTTATTTATTTATTTTACACTCCATATTTTATTCACCACCACCACCCCCAGTTTTGGGGGGTTTTTTTTTGTGTTTTGTTTTGTTTTGTTTTGAGAAAAGTATCACTGCATACAGTCTGAGCCTTGAGTTTAGGATTATCTGTCTCAGTGTTCTGAACGCTAGGCTTACAGGCACGAGGCCACCATACCCAGCAGAAAGATACAGCTCTTTTATGGCCTGTCTTCTCAGCAACGACGAGATCCTTGAAAGCGAAAGACCAGATGTCATGACTCCTGTGGTCCCAGTGCCCAGCAGAGCATCTGGTACGTAACAGAAGGCACACAACTGGCTAGGTGAGTGTGTGCATGGGGGATGCGTGGGCAAACGGATGAATGTAGGAAGAGAAGGAACATAACCCAAAAAAGTAAATGCATAGATGAATGGGCGGGATGCTGAAGGTTTGAGGGAATATCGGATGAGCCGAAGGATATACAGGTCCATGAGGGGATAGATGGACGGATGGATGGACGGGTGGATGGACGGATGGATGGATGGATGGATGGACGGGTGGATGGATGGATGGGATCTATGAGTGGAAAAGGGAAGCTGGGTGGGCTGCTGGATAAGTAGGTGGACAGAAGGAGGAGCAGGTGAGTTAAAAGGCAGGTGGAAGAGACAGGGTGGAGCAATGGTTAGAGCACCTTCCCATCAGATGACACGGCTATCAAGAAAAGTCCCAGTCCAGACTTCAGGTCCCTCTTGCTTTGTGCGAGACTCTCGATAAGTTAACCCATCAGTCACATCTGAACCTCTCTCTCTCCACAGTAGGAACCGTCACGTCGGGAGGCCACAGGGCTCTAGTAGCCTGTTTGACGAGGTTCTAACAGCCTCGTTCGGGCCCCATCGACTCGCTTGCTTACCCCTTCCCGTCTGTCCCACTCTAAGAGACAAATGTACACCTGCCACCCAGTCCCGAGACCAGTGCAGATGAAGCCTCGCCAGCACGTGTGCGGCCCTCCTCAATCCCTCCTTACCCCACGCACATCCTTCTTCAGGCTGACCCGGTCACAGATACACTACGCTAGCTGATCCAGGCCTGGGAACCCAGCGGTGGACAGGAAGCCTCCGGTTCCACCGCTCTCACACTAGCATGGCCTTAGCTCATCCCAACTCACCTCTCTGCCCTGCCCTCCCCAGATCTTAACCCTAGGAGCTATGCAGAGTTAAGCAGCCTCGCCCTGGTCAGGTCCTATTTCAAAGCATCTTGTTTTCTTTTTTTTTTTAAATTGTTATCAACCAGACAAACTATTTATTATATAACACAGATTCGTGTGCTCGTTTTATTAATCACACACAGGAAAGCCAGCTGAAAGGAATGTGCCCAGCACTGGCTCCCAAATGGAACATTCTCTCCGAGTGGAAAGAGGAAGGCAAACAGGATGGGAGGTTATGTCAGGCCTTGAGATGTGTGCACTAGCTGCATTCCTCAATTCCTGCTAGAGCGCTGCTGGAGGCCAGACTCTTTGCTCAGGTAAAGACCAGGACCTGGGTCCTAGGAGACACTGACCTAACCTCTACCCCAGCACGGCTTCTATCCTTGGTCTTTCATAGTCCTCCTTCATTCCCACTCTGGTTCCTGAATCAGAGTCTGGAGGGCTGGGGGTGGGGGGAGGACTGTTGGAAACAAGTTCCTGTTGCTAGGATGCCCTCTGCAATCTGGCACAACTCAGCCTAAGTCCCAGACAAGAAGTTCTGCCCAGAGCAGCAGGATGGGTATTGTAGCTGGGGTCAGAGGGAAGCCATTATAGCTCCTATACCCTCCCCAAAGGCAGTCCCAGCAGGGCCCTCACCATATGGTCATACACGTAGCTCTCAATCACCTAGGTGCTTTTGAACCCCACTCCCTCAGGTTATCTATGATAGCTATGGCCCTGTTAAGAGGTCCCGTGGTTGCTAGAAAGCCTGCAGCTCCATCACCCCCACACCAGCTGCTCTGTGGTCCTCTCCTGTTGACCTTGACACATTGTCCTCACCACTCTGCCCTGCCCAGATCTTCTTCATCTTGGCCCTAAAATATCTGCTCGGTCAGCTCCTACTACAAGATCTCGTTCTTTACCTTGACCCCCAAGGACCAGGCGACTAAGACTCATGCTCCCCCCTCCAGCCGTGCCATTCCTCACAAAGCTAACTGCTTATGCAGCAAAACAAAGAACAAACATCCCCGCCCCCTGTGGGTAGTGACATCCCAGAAACATACTAAACGCTGGCACCCCACCTCCCAGGATTGCTAGGATAGGTCCACAGCTCCATTCATAGAAAAATGCTAAAACTCATGTCTGGCGCTGCTCAAATACAGAAGTTGGCAACGGGCATAGTTCTAGAATGCGGTGCTGGATCTCCACAAATATGAGGAACCCATCTGTAAACTACCCGGGGAATTCAAGTGAAACAACACCTTTGCTTTGAGCCTCTTTTTTTTTCTTTTTTTATCTTTTTTTGGCTTCCTCAGGCTAACCCCGGATCTTCGGTCTCGGTGTCCTGTGCATCCAGGGGTAACTGGATCCCGCCCCCTCCCAGTGGCCTGTGCACCCGGGACGGGGTACACTTGCCATAACCACTGACAGCCAGCACAAGGTCCGGCTTGAAGCAAAACTGACCAACATCTGCTCCTCTTGGATTCTGACTCCAACGCAGACCTCTCTCCTTCCTAGGTTTCAGAATGACGGCCAAACGATCCTGGATCCACAGTTCTCAAAACCGTACCGCCATCCGTAGGAAAAGCATACAACTAGCTCCTATTCAACAGGTGTGTAGCCCCTTCTCCTTGCTCTTTACTCGGTCCTGTTGGAACTGGGCCACGGGCCTATGAAATCATTCCCACCCGGAGGCCACATCCAGCAAGTGAGTGCAACGATCCCCTTCTATTCTCCAAGTCCCCAGTAAAGCCATCAAGGCAGGAAAAGGATAAGCCACGTGAGAAAGCAAGGCACGGGCTGGAGAGATGGCTCAGCGGCTAAGAGCACTGACCACTCTTCCGGAGGTCCTGAGTTCAAATCCCAGCAACTGCATGGTGACTCACAACCATCTGTAATGAGATCAGATGCCCTCTTCTGGTGTGTCTGAAGACAGCTACAGTGTACCTACATATAATAAATCTTTAAAAAGAAAAGAGAAGGGGCTGGAGAGATGGCTCAGAGGTTAAGAGCACTAACTGCTCTTCTGAAGGTCCTGAGTTCAATTCCCAGCAACCACATGGTGGCTCACAACCATCCGTAATGAGATCTGACGCCCTCTTCTGGAGTGTCTGAAGACAACTACAGTGTACTTACATATATAATAAATAAAATCTTTTAAAAAAAAAGAAAGTAGAACTGAAAGAATGCATTCCAGATTTATTTATAAAAAAAAAAAAAAAAAGAAAAGAGAAGAAAGAGAGAGAGAGAAAGAAAGGAAAAGAAAGCAAGGAACCTAGCCAGCAGTAAGTCAGTAACTGAGTTCCTGTATAACCTAGGCATCCATCAAGTTTGACGCATGGCCACATGATTGTAGGCTCCCCTGGAAAGCTGCCAACTTAAAGTCGAGGTTGACAGAGGTTACCACGACCCTGGGCCCAAACCTTCTATGTACAGAGAAAGGGACACTCGTACCCTGATCCAGACATACCACTGATAATCACCCCAGAGTTCATTTGTCCTACCTACTCTCTGATCTGGAAAGAAGATAATCGATCTTGTGGCTTCCCAGAATACCCGAGGGCGCAATGAAAGAGTACACCCCAGACATGAAAGCAGCCCACACTGAGGGCCCCAGAGGACCCTTCACCAGCATCTAAGGGGATCCTTCCTAGAAGTCCAAGCATTCAGCTAGATTGGACCACAGTTCCTCAGCGGGCCCCAGGAGCTGCAACCTTCACCTCACATTTCTGTAAGAACAGGAGCCATCCTTCATCAGCTGCCCTCAGACCATACCAACCCCAGGTACCCCGGAGCCACTCCTTGGGGCCCAACTGGCCTCATTTCCTCTTAGCTGGCCCATGCCTCCTGCTCTGCCTACTTGGACAATCTGTCCACTTTGGAAAAACGCCTCTTTTCTCACACTGGTTCCTTCCTTACGTGCCAGCCACTCATGAATTGGGAGTTCCACGAACCTGGTATTTCCGTGAGGAATGTACCAGAGGGGTGGTCACTGTCACCGAAGACTCGTGTGCCAACACGCACACAGAGGGATGACCATGAGTGTACTCCTCCAGCTGGCATGGCAAAGGTGGCTCCACTGTCAGGTTCACATACCCCTGTTCCTAAGAACATGCATGCTTGCCCACCATGGATATGTGCAAATCTGAATGTATCTTGAGTGTTATTGAGTTTGCTTCTCAGTCTTAGGGGGGATGTCCAGATGTGTTACCAAGAAGACCATAGGGAGACTAGAAGAAGTGCCTGCCCTTTAGGAGGTATCTGAGCAAAAACTGGAGTCACTTACCATGCCGGGTGTCATACTGTCGCATCTGCACTTCTTCCACACAGTCAGCTGGGAACCAGCCTGTTCGGCCCTTCACGGTTCCCTCCCAGAAACCGCCCTCCCCAATGCTGAGCACTAGGGAGAGAAGCCAGACAGGTTGTCAGGGAAAAAGAGGACAGCAGGGTACCTGCTTCCCTGCCACCTGAGGCTCAGGTTTTGCCCACGACCCTGACCACTGCTCTCTTTTCAAGCCAGCATTCCCCCCTAGCATTCTTCCTGGGAAGATTCTAGGATCCACACAGAAGAGAACTGAACAGATGGCCTCAGCAAAGGATGGACATGTGGGAGACAGACAGACACAGATGGACACACTGGGAGAGGGCAGAGGCAGAAACAGAGGCCAGACATACTCTTCCTCCTGCCCACAGGGATCACGTTCCCCCCAACCATGGTAACTGACATCCACCCAAGAGTCACTGTCCAGAGCTCAGGGTCATGGCAAGGCAGCCAGTGGAGCAAGCCACATTATAGACCAGGAGGGCTGGTCTTTACAACTATTTCCACCTCACTGACAGAGTGCCCAAGGTAGGACCCCAATGACGGCAGAGAGCCTCATGATGGGAGGGGGAGCTGTCTTCCCCATCCATGGAAGAAATGTGTGCTGTACACAGACAACTGTTAAAGATCCCCCGAAGATGACAAGCCCCCCTCACCTGGATCCCAAGGATTGCCAGTGAAGAAGCCCCAGAAGTGACACAGGAACCCCACAAGGCGTGGGAGCTCTGGAACGGGTTAGGGTCCTTCCAACGCAAGGACCCAGTTGTCGTTGGCCCCCATCGTAACAAGAACCGCCCCAAAAGAGCCAAGCCTCTACCATGACAGCGCTAGAGCTTCATGCCAGGAGCCCATAAAACCAGGGCCAGAGACTGAGACCCCGGCACAGCAGCTTGCTGGAATGACCCAGGGACACCCCAACCACAGAGACCCTCCCCCAAATGGCAATGAAATAGGCCGCGTGCCCCGGGGCCCGCCCCCCAACCCGGCTCGCGCCCCTCACCCCGCCCGCGCCCCTCACCCTTCACGGCCTCGCCGCGGTGCAGCGGGATCTCGCCCTCGCCCTGCGGGCTGTGCGCCTTCACAGCGATGAACTTGCGGCCGGGGACGGCACTGTAAAGTTTCCGCTTCGGGCCCCGGGGCGGCGGCGCGGGGGGCGCGGGAGACGCCGGGCCGGGGCCGGGCGCGGGGCCGGATCCGCCGGGCCCACTGGGGCTGTAGACGAACACGTAGGTGACGGACGCGATGCCGGGGGGCAGCGGGCACGCGAAGCCGGCGCCCGGGGCCTCCATGGCGCACGGCCCGGCCCCGCCGCCGGCCTCACCGCAGCCGCCGCCGCAGCGCCCACCGCCCGCCCGCCGCCCGCCCGCCCGCCGGGGGCCCGGCCCGGGGCCGCTCCATGGGCCGCGCCGCCGCGCCCGGCCCGCTCCCGCCAGCGCACGAGCCGCGCCCGCTCAGGGCTCCGGGGCCGCGGGGCTGCGCTCCCGGGCGCGCCGGGCTCGCTCCATGCCACGGCCGCTCCGCGCCCCGCCTCCTCCGCCAGCTCCTCCCTCTGCGGGCGGCGGCGGCCGGCGCGCCCTGAGTCCGCGGTGCCCCCCGCAGACCCCACGCGGGCGGCTGGAAAGAAACACCGAGGGCCCAGAGGTGGGCGCACTGGGGAACGGCGGGCAGAACTGTCAGGTAGGAGCTGGAGAAGGGCTGGCACCCAGGCTTTGGGCACCAGGGAAGGGCAGGCGGGGCGCAGTGGTCTGGCCTCCTCACACCCTGACCAGCAACATGCACTGGGAGCCCCAATTCTCCTGCCTCTGGGCCTGACTCCTGTGGTCTTGGACAGCTGTCCCTACCACCATGTCAATCTATGGTGACCACTTCTCGGGCTTAGGTATATACAGAGTCTGAGGTCTTGGTCTTCCTTTCTACCCAAAAGCCTGCTTGGGCTCCCTGGTACCCCGACAGGCCAAATTCACCTGCTCTGCCAATGACCAGGCTCTTTGAGACTTAGAGATATGCTACACTGTTCCCACCACCTAAACAACTGTGACACTGCCCTTTTGGCCAGAGATTAAGTTACTGCCTCGGCTTCAAATTTGCCCCTTGTAGGTTTCACTCTGGTGCTGGGGGCCAGAACCTGCAGACCATAGTCCTGGGCTCTATGCCAGGCTCAGCCAACAGGAAGCAATAGAAGCCACTGCAGCCCCACCAGGGTCCATGAATACATCCTGGATTTTTTGTTTTTGTTTTTGTTTTTTCGTTTTTATTTTAACAGGCAACCTCTGCCTGAGGGTCTCTTCCTTCTCAGCACCCCCAACACACTCTGCCACATCCTGGCTGGCAGACCACTGTCACACCAGGTAAGCCCCCTTAACCTGTATCACAACTCATCTAAGTGTTTCTCAGCCAGGAGCCCAGGTGGCTACCTCCTCAGAACCAGTCAGGACCCCTGCTGTGTGATGGGGAGTAGGTAGAGGTGGGGAGCCAGAGGTGAGCCTTGAACTCACACGTGTGCCGTGCACGCACACGCGAACGCGCACACACACACACACCTGGCATTCCAGTCGCCTAATAAATGTGGAAAAGAAATAATTCTGCCCTCCCAAAGGTGAACTGGAAAGCCTAGACTAGAGGAGATTATTCTGTGCCAACTGCAACAGACACAACTGAAAGGGACCCAGTGACAGCCACACAGTTCCACTCACACACAGTCCTCCTGGCAAACCGCAACATCCCTGAATGCATTCTTCCAGCCACCACCCCGTTCAATTCTTAGAAAACCCAAAGGGCCGTGCAAAAGTTGCATAGGAGAAATGTGATTTTGCAAGCAGACAGACAACCCTGGGGGTCCAGTAAGTCTACAGCCTGGAAATCAGGCTGCACGGGCAAGGGGATGCTGCAGAAAGAACAGCCTAGTGTATGCTACATCAAAGGCCTTCTACCAAACCCCTGGACCCACACAAGCCGATGTCTACTCTCTCTGACCCAACCTGGGCATGGGGCTGGGGGACCAGCCTGTATAATAGTGTCGTTTAGCCCAGACTAAACGACAGCAGTTAACCAAGTGGCATGCATTTGCTGCTCAGCCCAGTGGGAACATCAACCCGTAGGGCTGGCTATCAGAGCTGGCCGACACTGTGAAAACAACAAGCTGCTTATGTAACACTGTATCCAACAGGCTTCCAAACACCTTCTTTATACCTGGCTCTGGAGAAACGGCAGGAAGCAAAAAATGAGAGCTACGAACCTCAAGACTCTGGGAATTTGGTACAACCAGTGGTTAACATAGGCAGTGCTGGAGGAGGGTCCAAGACCCCCTCACAGGCACCCTAGGGGGCTTCTCAAAGGAAACACCCTACACTGTACTGGTAGAGAAACCAGCGTAGTGACCACCCCTTAAGCCTACAGAGTGAAAGAGGCTCCGTTCTTTGCTTCCAACTCTTAGATTATAAGGAGGTCGATACTGCAAATATCCTGGTTTCTCAAGATTCCAGAACTCAGGAGAGAGGTTTAAAGTACTGTTACTCTACAGGGCTCGGGCAGATATGTGGGGGACGACGGACAGCCATAACTCTCACCTATGGGCTTTGAGCCTACACAGATATTTCCAACCAATTTGCCACCAGTTTTCATGCCGTAGTGAGCATCCTAACCACAAGTTGGTTACCCAAAACTCTCTCAGCTGCCCCTATCCTCAGAGTGAGCCCTAGCATCTTCCAGAGATCAGCATGAGTGAAACCATCAAGGAACTTACTCCACCCCTAGCCCCAGCCTATCACTGCACAGGGGCCACGAACTCCCCTTCCTCCCTACTATCCAGCTTAGGCTTGCCATAGCTCTCGACCCATCCTGACCCTTCCTTCCAGGCCCTCCTACCTGATCTTGTTGTGGCCACCCCTGCCTGCTGAGGGGCCGCTGATGTCATTCTCCAGTTCACCATCCCTGTCACGGTCTTTCTCCTCCTGAAGCCTCTGGAGCAAGAGTTGATGAGGGAGGCTTCGGAGAGTGGGCCCTGGAGAAGCTGCGGGCTGATCACCTTTCAGGTTGATATCACTGGCTGAGCGCTGTAAGGGCCGTGGGGATGCCAGGCCACTCGGGCCAGCCAGACGCCGTCGCTTTGCATAGCTGGGGGTTTCCCTGAATGGTACTGGAGTAGAGGGGCAGGAGTAAGACTCGAGATTCATTGATTTTTTTTAAATAATTACATCTTTTCTCTTTTCCCTCCCTCCAAACCAATCCATATTCCTTTCCTTGCTCTTTCACATTCATGCCCTCATTTTCATTGTTATCACGTGCATATATGTATGTACCTGGACATAAGCTGCTGGGTAAATATAATGTTACTTGTATGGATGATTTCAGGGCTGACCATTTGGTATTAGATAACCAATTATTGTGTTCTTCTTTGGGGAAGATGTTTCTCCCACTCCCAGTATGCCCCAGTTGCCTGCAGTTCTTTGTGTGGGGCAACTGATCTTTTAAAACTAAAATACTGGCCTAGAAGATAGTGCAGTCATTAAAGTGTTTTGTGTGCAAAAACTAGGGACCTGAATTCAATCTGCAGCACCCACATAAAAAGCCAGGAGTGTTGGCATGCACTTGAAATGCCAGTGCAGGCGATGTGGAGAGAGGCAGATAGATCCCTAGGGCTCTCCAGCCAGCCTGCCTAGCATAATCGGTCAGCCCTAAGCCCTACCAAGAGACCCCGTCTCCAAAATCAATTTGGGGTAACTCCTGAGGAAAAATACCCGAGGTTGACTTCTGACTCCAATACACATGTACACTTACCTGCATATCTATAAATGTACACACACATACGAATAAATGAATGTAAAACATGCTCTAGGAAGTGCCCCAATCCCAGGAAATCAGAACAGTTAACCACATTAATGTGGTCACCACTGGGTGGCCACATCCCAGTCCTGCTCCCTCCAACCCTGACTTTACAGATCGACGTTTGCTTCTCTTCTCAGCCAGCGAAGGCCTCGGCATGCCCAGCTCTGTGGTCAGAACTTCCCGTTCTACAGGCTTCAGGATAAAGCAGGCTACATGTGACAAGTCTCATCCAACTACTGCTATGTGAGACTATATACTATTGACTATAGCCAGGGAAACTAAAAAAAGGCATTCTAGACTGGAGCCAGAAAACATCCTAAAAAGAACCAGGCAGGAACTATTTCAGGCTCTGCCAACCAAAGAGACTCCACGGCCATATCTCAGACTCTATCTCCGTAGCGTGAAAATTGCCACAAATAGTATGTAAACAAATGGGTTCACCTATGTTCCAATAAAACTTTATTTTAAAAACATAGAACATATTGAACTATACGTTGTTTAGAAGAGAATCACTTTAGATCCAAAGTCATAAATATATTGAAAGTTGTAATATTTTTGTTTGCTTGCTTGATGTATTTTGAGACAGGGTCTTACTACGTAGCTCTGGCTGTCCTAGAACTTACTGTGTAAACCAGACTGGCCTCAAAACCAAAGGATCTGTCTGCTTTTGATTCCCAAGTGCTGGAATTAAAGACATGTGACACTATGCCTGGCTAAAGTTAGAATATTTAACATCATCATAATAATAACAATAATAACAATAATGATAACTCATGTAAATAATAACCAAAAGAGCTGAGTAGAGACTAAGTAAACTTTACAAGAAAATACAGTAAGCCTGGGACGATAGCTCATGTAGTAAAGTGCTTGATATGCATGAATGAATACGTGAGTTCCATCCCCAGCACCCACACAAAGTCAACATCATTGCCTGCACTTATCCCAGAGCCGAGGAGGTAGAGCTAGAAGACCATTAGGATTCACTAGCCAGCCAGCCAGCCTAATCTAATCAGCAAGCCAGTCCAGTGAGAAACCATGTCTCAACAGCAAGATTCAGGATGGCTACCAAGGAATAACACTGGAAATTGACCTCAGGCCTATATAGGCATACAACACATCTGCACACAGACATGCACACACACACACACGCACACGCACACACACACACATACACAATATAGATAGATACTTACGTATAATGTATCTTTCTAACTTTTGTTACAGTAATTCATCAAGATTAACAAACATTAATATGTACACACCAAAGACCATAAAAGCAAAACCTACTAAACAAATACCACTGATTACAAAAGGGAAATAGGGGGCCGGAGAAATGGCTCAGCGGTTAAGAGCGCTGACTGCTCTTCCAGAGGTCCTGAGTTCAAATCCCAGCAACCACATGGTGACTCACGACCATCTGTAATGGGATCTGATGCCCTCTTCTGATGTGTCTGAAGATAGTGACAGTGTACACACATACATAAAATAAATAAATAAATCTTTCTTAAAAAGAGAGAGAGAAATGGACAGTTCCACAATAACACCCAAAACCTTCAATACTCATTTCCAGTAATGACTAGAAGATCGAAGAAGAAGATGGTTGAGGTCACAGGAGACAAGACAAGCAGAGCTGACTAACACACCTAGGAAATTTCACTTAACAGCAAGCACCTACATTTAAAAAGCAGCAAGAAAGTAGGGACCAGCGGTAGCTTGTCTGGCATCCCCAAGTGTCTGGTTCCAGTCCCAGTATTGAAAAGAGAAAAGTAGAAAGAACCAGGCATGCTAGCCCATGTCCATAATCCCAGCACTGGCAAGGCATAGGCGGAAAGATCACTACAAGTTCAAGACCAGGCAGAACTTCATAACAATAGTTTCTCAACAGTAACAAAAACATCAGCACACTGAGCATGGTGGCACACACCCTTAATCCCAGCACTGGACGCAGAGGCAGTTGGATCTCTGTGAGTTAGAGGCCAGCCTGGTCTACATAGTGAATCCTAAGACAGTTAGTTACATAGAGAGAGAACCCTGGCTAGGAAAAAAAAAAGGTGTATAGGGGGAGATGGCTCAAACATTAGTAGCACTTGTTGCTGTTGCAGAAGACCTGGGTTCGATTTCCACCACCACATCTCAAACTCTTCCAAAGAGACAGGAAAGAAGGAAACAAAAGCTGATTGAAGGAAACAAAAGTTGATTGTGTCTTAAGGACATAAAGTATCAGTGGAACAAAAAGGAGAAGCCAACATCACTATTTGAGCTGATACAGCTCAGACAACTTACAACCATCCAAGACTCCAGTTCCAGGGAATCCCGAAGCTGCCCTCTGGCTCTTGCTGGCAGCCGGCACTCAGATGATGCACAGACACACTTGCAGGCAAAATCTTTGTATTCATAAATAAAATAAAGTAAACCGAGAAGCCAACACACTTCTAGCCAGACTGACTTTTTATAAAGGATATGGAAAAAATGAAAGCTGAAATCAGAAATGATTCAGGGCAGTGGTTCTCAATCTTCCTAATGCTGTGGCCTCTATAGTTCCTCGTGTTGTGGTGACCCCCAACTGCAAAATTATTTCTGTTTCTACCTCATTAACTGTAATCCCACTACTGTCAGGAGTCATAATGTAATTATCTGATGTGCTGATAGAAGACACCTGTGAATGGATTATTTGACACCCCCAAAGGAGTTGTGACCCACAGGTTGAGAACTGCGGCTTTAGGGTATTCTAACCAACCATTCAGAAATAAAATACAAGATGACACTGTGAATAATCACTTGCCACCAAATTAGATAAACTAGGTAGGTAGGAATTCTTTTAACATCCACAGATTACCAAAACTGACTCAAGAAGAAACAGAAACATCTAAACAGACCTGAAACAGGCAAAGAAACTGAGAAATCACAATCTTCCTACCAACGACCGGAAAGTGATAACAGATGGTATTACTACAGACACTTGGGAATCAACACCCATCCTTCTCAAATGCTTCCAAAGAGTCGGGAAAGAAGAAAACAATTCCTGGCTGATTCTGTCTTACTGATGCCCAAGCTAGATAACCGCATTCCAAGGACCAAGCTAAAGGCTTAAGCAACCAACGTGGTGCATCAGTGGAACAGAGAGAAAAAAACCCACGTCATTAGGTGGGCTGATACAGAAAAAGCATCTGCTATCATCGCACATCCTTCAGTGATAAAACATCAGGACACTGCTAACAGAAAAAGACACATGCTCGATATGTTAAGGGGTCTTTATAACTAACAGCTAACATCACATCTATGGGAAAAGACTAAAGGCTCTTTCCTAGCATAAAGAGCGGCACCGGGATGCCTGCTCTCTCCTTACCGCTGTTCCACATAGAGAAGTTTAAGCAAAACCAAATAAGGCTGAGCATGATGGCCATGCTTTTAATAACAGCACTCAGGAGTCTGAGGCCAGCCAAGGCTTTGTAGTGAGACCCCCACCCCAAAGAAAGAAAAAAAGGAAGGAAGGGAAGGGAAGGGAAGGGAAGGGAAGGGAAGGGAAGGGAAGGGAAGGGAAGGAGGATAAAAGAAATTAAATGTATCCAAATTAGAAAAGAGAGAGAGAGAGAGAGAGAGAGAGAGAGAGAGAGAGAGAAGTAAATGCATTTGTGCTTGCAGACAGAATGATCCTATGAATAGAAAATCCCAGTAACCCACCAAGAAAGCCGCGAAAGCGAATAAGCAAATACAGCAATGTTGGTCCAAGACCTCTGTACAAAAGGCAGCTTGTTTCTATACACCAGCAACGAATAACCGGCGAAAGAAGAAAACTTTCTCCAACAAATACCGCCAGACAACTAAAGGGCCGCCTGAAAGCTGACTATGAACTCACAGAACATACAGAAATTAAGTTACAATTGATCCGTGACCTAAATATAAAAAGCTGAACTCAGGAAACTTAAAAAGAAAACGAAGTGACTGGTGACTGATAAGGGGGAAGAAAAAAAATGTTATTTGAATGCCATTAATGTGGTGACCCTCAAACTTCAAATTCCACCTGAACAAAGCAACAGCTAGTGTACACCATGAACTGAAACTAGAAGTGAGACCAGTTAGAAAACACTCACGAACTTCTAACCAATTGAAATTGTATTTCTCAGCTTGCTTCTACAAGTTGTGTTTCTCCCTTCTCCTCCTGGCTGAGTGATCCTCGCCCCCCTATTCATGAGTTACAGAATGCGATAAGATGTAAACATGCATACATTTCTCTGGTCAGACGGAGTAGAAGAGCAGCTTCTTGGAGCCAGTGAGAGCCTTCCTGCGCTCGACATTTTGTGTGCGATTCTCTTGGTTTACTTGACAGTGTTTTGACTCACTGTGGCTCCTAAAGTCATACTGACTTCTGAAGTTGAAATAAAAACTGTCGTGGGTTCTGTAGGGAGCCTTTGGGAATCTAACTGGGTTTTAATGAAAAGATCTCAGTAGGACATTTCCAGGAAGATAGGAAATAATACATTATTTCAACCCAGCACCTGGGACTGTATCTCAGGACCTGCTGTTTTCTAGGGAAACGGTAAATCTTAATGAGAAAGCTTAGAAGCCACAATGGGCAGCGTGTGTGTGTGTGTGTGTGTGTCTGTCTGTCTGTCTGTCTGTCTGTCTGTCTCACTTCAATGGGCAGGTTTTGTGTGTATGTATGTCTGTCTGTCTCACTTCATACCACAATAGGCAGTTTGTGTGTGTGTGTGTGTGTGTGTGTGTGTGTGTGTGTCTTACTTCATAGCCCAGGTTTCCTTTAGTCTCTTATCTCTCTACCTCTACATCCAGAATTACACCATATCCCAAAATCAAGCTTTTCAGTCTGCTCTTTAACCACTGTTAGATGGATCACATTCTTGAGCTCAAAAATAAATAGAGGTATTCCCGTCTAAGTAAAAATACTTTTTGCCTTTCTCATAGGTTCCAACCTGAGCTCATGTGTCATCTCACCATGCCAGTGGAACCTGGGTATGTCACCCTAAGGATGACAGTCATGGCCACAAGCCCCCATGGGGTCCACACACAGGCAACCTATAAATAAGAAAAGGCTAGCAATCTATGGAAAGCCATTCCTAGTGTGTTTCCCACCCATGCTACTGGTCAGCCAGACCTAAGGACAAAAGAAAAATTATGTGACTGATTTCAGAGTACAGTAGGTAATTTTGGGGTGTGGGGTTTTTTGGGGGGTTGTTTGTTGTTTTGGGATTTTTTGTTCGTTTTTTGGTTTGGTTTGGGTTTTGGTGTGGGCTGTTTGTTTGTTTGTGTGTTTGTTGAGACAGAGTCTCACTGTGTAGCCCTGGCAGGCTAGGAACTCACAGAGATCTGCCAGCCTCTGCCTCTCAAGAGCTGGAGTTAAAGCCCTGGAGTATCTACCGTGCCTGACTCCCGGACTTGTATTTATCCTAAACTAACTTTGGAACAATCCAGAAAGACCCCTGTAATAGTAAGAGATGCTAAATT